>NC_043981.1:20281329-20303829 GCF_902150065.1 Myripristis murdjan
GCTCCGGGTCCCGCAGCTCCGGGTCTTGCAGCTCTGGGTCCTGCAGCTCCGGGTCCTGCTGGCCGGTTCCTCTGAAGCTGCTCCTGCAGGGTGCGAGTTCCTCCTGAGAAGCCCGAGCTGTTGTTGTTCAGTTAAACGTTCTGCGCTGCTCCCTGAAAGAGCCTTTGTCTGCTTCTTCTTCTCCTCCTCTGTGCGTCTGGGCGGCTGACAGGAGCTGGAGGTCCTTCACACGTGTCGCCGGGAAGCCGCTCCAGCAGCGAACAGTCCACCTGGCAGCGACGTTGCCGCGGCGACGACCACCTGAGAGCGGCAGGAAGCGCCTGAGGTGGCTGGCACGGCGAGCGGCACGCCGGCCAGATCGGGAAGATAATACTTCCTGTCGGTGAAGTCATGGAGCGAGGCGGCAGGCAGCTTCCCACAATGCAACAGCCTTTTCAATTAAAAAAAAAAAAAAAAAAACACTCACACACTTCAGTCTGTCATGACTTCCCAAAATGCAACAGCTCTTTCAAAACTTCATGTTGCCACATTTTCAAATTAAAACCTTGAAAGCAAATTGAAATACATTTTCATTTTATAATAATCAGGGGGCGTGTCTTGAACTAGAATGGGCGTGGTTTGGCCTGCTGTGGGCGTGGTTTGATTTGTTGCTATGGGCGTGGCTTAGTTTGGCGTGTATATGCCTAGGACTTGTGTGGGCGTGGCTTGGGTCGATGTGGGCGTGGCCTGGACTGGTGTGGGCGTGTCTTGGAGTGGGAATCTATTTGTGCTGCCTTATTGAGCTGCTGCTCCACCTTGGCTGGTTGAGCTGGTTCAGTCCCAGTTTAACTGTCACAGTAAAAAGTAAAATCTTAAAATCTTAAAACTCTTTCCTCACAGATTATGAGAGGCTGAGCATCCAGGACGTCCCGATCAGCTTCCGACATGTTGGAAATTTTCGTACAACGGGAGCAAAAAAGAAAGTACTCCTTATTCTCATGAACATGATTTTAATCTCAGTATTTTGAGATTCTGAGATTCTGTTTTCAGGATCCCGAGATTGAAGTCAGAATTCCTTTTTTGTTTTAATCAGAATTTTGACGTTAATCTCACATTTCCGACATCGTCAGGATTAAGCCGCATTCAAGTCGCACCATGTTAAAATGTTAAAGGTGCAATCTGCAGCTTTTCCCCTTGAGGCAGGAAGTGTGCCGTTAGCTCCGCCCTCCTCCACCTGTCCGTCACCTTGGTGATGTCATCAGTCCTTCACAGCCAATCTCACGCTGAGGTTCCCTCTGTTTCTTAACATTTATTGATCGATTGATTTGTTGATTTGATGGGAACAGAGCACATTAATGATCAGTATAAAACATGCTGAAGTTAGCGAGGGCGCTAATTTACATTTTCTTGTTTTGTTGCTGCTTTCCTCCATTATTATTGTTGTTGTTTACTTCCTGTTTGTGACACAAGACACGCCCACAGGAAGTGTTTTAATCCCAGCCTGAACAGACACAGCCTGATGACAGAGAACAAATCCTGTTTGTTGTTGCTCTGATGGAAAACAGTTTCCAGGCTGCAGCTTTAAAGGTTTGCAGGGCTTTTATTTTGTAAGCGTCTTCCTGCCGGAGACAAAGGCAGCATTGTGAAGCCGCCGCTCGGTTCTAAAGGAGGTTATGTAAGCAGGGAGAGGAACGCCTGTGTGACCTGGCGCGGCGTTCCCTCCTCTGGCCTCGCCGCTCATCACCGTGATGCATTGCAGGTGCCGCTGCAGCCCGGGAGACGGCGGCGCTCTGGCAGGACGACACGTTCTGATTGGTTTAAGAGCTCCTGGTCCTCCTGGTCCTGCTAACAGCTGCAAGAACATATCAGTCAGCCTCACAGTCGGTTCTAACAGGGGAACCTCAAGATAAACCTGATTATCTCAGATTATCTCCTCCCACACACAGAAAAATAAAGGTGCCATCTGAAACCAAACATGGTTCTTCAGAGTGATGCCATGCGAGAACCTTCTCTGGTTCCACAAAGAACCTTTCAAACCAGGGTGGTTTAAAGAACTTAAAGATCTTCTCTCTCCTTTGAAGAACCTCCGCTGGTTCCTCAAAGAACTGATCTTTGGCTCTTTGAGGAAACTTTAAACCATTAAGGCCGTTCTTTAAACAACCGTAGTCTGAAAGGTTCTTTGTGGGACCAAAAGAGGTTCTCCTGTGGCACCGCCAGTTTTAGGTAGCACCTTTATTTTTCTGTGTGTGGGATTAGATAATCCCACGTGTTTCCAATGGTAATCAACTTGTTTCCAGAATTTTCATGAATCAGTCGTCATTTTCTTTTTTGAAAATAGTTCTTGGTGGAACCAGTGAATGTTCTCTAAATGAAGCCGGGGTTCTCTCTCAGATGTTTTTTCCTCCATATGGGAAGGAGGGATGTTCTGCCTCGTGTGTGCGGAGGAAAATCGATTTCCACGCTCGCTCACGCTGGACAGGCTCCAGCTGCTGCCTCAGAGCTGAAAAAAATTTGTGTCATCTCCCTTTATCTTTTTCTTGTTCTTGTTCTACGTCGCCTCACAAACATGACTCGGCTTTTTTCAGACTGACGGCTCCGTTCACACCGCCGCTCAGAGATTAACAATCTGACTTCTCAGAGCCACGACGGTGAATCAGGGCCACACATGACAGAGGGGGAATATTCTGAGAAAACAAATCAGAATTTCCAAGATTATAGTTTAAAAAAAAAATTCACCAATTTATGAGAAAAAAGTCAAAAATTCTGAGATTAAAGTTTTAAATGTTTTAAATTTTTGAGAAAAAAACTCTCTATCCTGAATGCAAAACAACACTGGCTGCACTGTAAAAAAAATATCCACAATATCTTAAATATTATATATCTATATATATCTATATATATATCTATATATATATAGATATAGATATATAGATAGATATATATCTATATATATATATCTATATATATATAGATATATATATATATATATATAGATAGATAGATAGATATATATGTATATGTGTGTGTGTGTGTGTGTGTGTGTGTATTATGACGGTGTTTAGGGTCATTATAGGGGATTTTGTAGATGCGAGGAAACAGTCATTCACAAATCACTGTATCACTGTCCTCAAGGGTCTTCCAGGAGGTCCTTGAGGGTTTTCCAGGTTCTTGGGGGTCTTCCAGGAGGTCCTTGGGGGTCTTCCAGGAGGTCCTTGAGGGTCTTTCAGGTTCTTTGGGGTCTTCCAGGAGGTCCTTGAGTGTCTTCCAGGTTCTTGAGGGTCTTCCATGAGGTCCTTGAGGGTCTTCCACAAGGTGCTTGAGGGTCTTCCAGGTTCTTTGGGGTCTTCCAGGAGGTCCTTGAGGGTCTTCCAGATTCTTGTGAGTCTTCCAGGTTCTTGAGGGTCTTCCAGGAGGTCCTTGAGGGTCTTTCAGGTCCTTGAGGGTCTTCCAGGAGGTCCTTGAGGGTCTTCCAGGTCCTTTACGGTCCTCAGCAAAAAAGGAACAGTTTCAAAACTTGAGAAACATTTCCATCTTTGCTTCGTCATGTTGGACTCACCAGTGTGTGTGTGTGTGTGTGTGTGTGTGTGTGTGTGTGTGGTGTGTGTGTGTGTGTGTTCTCATGGAACAGGGGAAATCCTCTCTGTGCTCAGATCGCTGTGATTCACTTTCCCAGCTTTCACAATGAATTCAGTTTCCTCAGAACTGAAGTCGTACTCGCCGGCGTTCACGTTCCCGTTCCTGCGGGAAGTTCCATCCCTGGAGGAAGTCGGAACCACAGCCAGTCCGCCACAGCAGGGCCGTTCTTTCAGTTTTGATATTTGTTTTTTGTTTGATTTCTTTCCCACCAAAACTGAGAGAACAGCGATGTGCCCCGCCCCCCGGTGAGGTGTAGATGATATGTTGATCTCTCAGGGTCGGGAGGTCGTGGAGACTCGGGGTGAAGAGTGGTGCGTTTAGTGTCCCTGAAAACCCCCCAAACGGACGCGAGGTTCGGTTCTGCAGATACGGACCCACTAGATCCTCCGTTAACGCTTTGTTTACCGGCTACTGCACATTGGCAGCGTGTGCATCAAACCTACGACTAAACTGAAGTAAACCTGTAATCTGTAATCTGTTCACAGCTGGTTTTACAATGAAAAAATGATCAGTGGGAGGACGCACAAAATACAGATAGCAAACAAAAACTAAATACTAGAATTTTTGATTTTTTTCTCAAAATTTGTGACTTTACTGTCTCTGAATTTTCAAGTTTTTTTCTCATAAATGTACAACTTTAATCTCAGGAATTCTGTGTTTTTAAGATAGATCGACCTGTAATCTGTTCAGAAGTGAGTTTTTACACTGAGGAACAGACATGAGCAGCAGGTGGACGCACAAAATACAGATGCAAAACAAAAACTAAACAGCTTCCACGAGCCACGGAGCCATGCACAACACTTTGCAGAACCCAGATTAAAATGGATTATCCTGTAAAATGATGTTATTTGCACAAAACACAAAAACCCCTCAAGCAGCTCTGGCCATTTTGTCAATCACCGGCATTCAAAATCCAGGAAACCCGTCCGTCATGCAGACACACCTCACCTGCAAATAATCAAATAATCAAATAATCCATCTGATCGATAATAAATCACCTAAATCAAACGAACTCCCGTGCCTTTCTCCCGCTGTGTGGTGGCACCTTGAGGCCTCTGCTCACTCTTCCTTCATTTCAGCACATTCATCATGAATAATTTAATGATCATCATGTTAATAATTTGATTTCTGGACATAATTTGACTCCAAACAGGCAGAAACTGGCGAACATCTGCTGTGGGGAGGCGGCTGTCCCGGGCCTGTGAGCTCGGACGATAATTCATAAAGATCCTGAAAGTCGGTGAAATGAATCAGACTCATGTTGGCACAAAAGTCTGGAGTGGAGGCAGGAACTTTATTAACGCTGCAGCGTGAAGGGGGAATCCCAGCGTTCACATGAACAGCTGGTAAAATGACTCACTCATCTTAGCAAAGACAGGACTTTTTTTTTTTTTTTTTTTTTTTTTTTTTTTTCAGAAATGTCCCTTTTCCATGAGCACAGCCACGCCGGTGACTCCAACAACACAGAGACAAAAAACGAAAAAACAAAAGCTGGGAACATTTCACTGTTAATCAAAATGTAGAGAGAACTGACTCATCAGTGTGACAGCAGAACATGACGGGTTCTATTATTTATTATTTTGTTATTTAATCTTTGTGTACTTGTTTTGTCCGGAGCAGTGCGTCACAGCCGCTCCATGTGAGGCCGGATTCTGTTCAGAGCTCACTTTACTGAGCCGCTTCCAGAAACACAGCTGGTTTCTCTGCGGCTGCCGAGTCGCTGACGCACAAGTCAAGGAACAACGACGAGAAACCTGACTCCTGACTCCAGGTTCCAGGTTCCTGACTCCTGACTCCAGGTTCCAGGTTCCTGACTCCTGACTCCAGGTTCCAGGTTCCTGACTCCTGACTCCAGGTTCCTGACTCCTGACTCCAGGTTCCAGGTTCCAGGTTCCTGACTCCCGGTTCCTGACTCCAGGTTCCAGGTTCCAGACTCCTGACCGCAGGTTGCAGGTTCCTGACTCCAGGTTCCAGGTTCCAGGTTCCTTACCCAGGTTCCAGGGTCCTGACTCCTGACTCCAGGTTCCTGACTCCAGGTTCCAGGTTCCAGACTCCAGGTTCCAGGTTCCTGACCCCAGGTTCCAGGTTGCTGACTCCTGACCCCAGGTTGCAGGTTCCAGGTTCCAGACTCCAGGTTCCAGGTTCCTGACCCCAGGTTCCAGGTTCCTGACCCCAGGTTGCAGGTTCCTGACTGCAGGTTCCAGGTTCCTTACCCAGGTTCCAGGGTCCTGACTCCTGACTCCACGTTCCAGGTTCCTGACCCCAGGTTCCAGGTTCATGACTCCAGGTTCCAGGTTAATGACTCCAGGTTCCAGGTTACTGACTCCATGTTCCAGGTTCCTGACTCCTGACTCCAGGTTCCAGGTTCGTGACTCCAGGTTCTAGGTTCCTGACTCATGACCCCAGGTTCCAGGTTCCAGGTTCCTGACACCTGACTCAGGTTCCTGACCCCAGGTTCCAGGATCCAGGTTCCTGACTCCAGGTTCCAGGTTCCAGTTCCTGACTCCAGGTTCCAGGATCCAGGTTCCTGACTCCAGGTTCCAGTTTCCAGGTTCCTGACCCCAGGTTCCCAATGCTGCAGTCACACACCGCTGCCACAGGTCAGACAAACTCAAACAGTTCAACCAAAGAACTATTTAAGGTGCCAAATGTAAAAGCCAAATATATAAAATATAAACAAAAATGTAAAAATATGTAAAAAGGTAAAAGTGCAGTCAGTAATAAGTGCCGGCGGGTTAGCCAGTTAGCTAGCTCAGTGGTTTTCAACCTGGGGCCCGGGGTCCCCCCGGGGCCCACATGGGGTCTCCAGGGCCTCAGCAACAAGAGGACACATGAGAGACAAACACAAGAAATCTGACACAGACCTTTATATGCCAATATTATTATTAGTAGTAGTAGTGTTGTTGTTGTTATTATTATTGTTATTGTTATTCTTATTCTTATTATTAGTATTAGTATTAGTGGTAGTAGTAGTATTGTGGTGGTTGTTGTTATGCTGGAAATATATTTTTTACATTAATTTTCAGATTTTGTGTGTGTGTGTGTGTGTGTGTGTGTGTGTGTGTGTGCGCAGGGTTTCTGGTAATATTTTTTATGCTGTCACCTTCCAGTCAGTTTTTGCTCAAGTTATGTCTGCTGGACAGTTCCAGAATGAACACAAAGCAAAACATCTTCTCATATCAGAGTCTCTTCCTGCGGGGGCCCGGGGCCTCGTGAGGGCCAACCTAGGGCCCGGGGCCTCGTGAGGGCCAACCCGGGGGTCGGGGGCCTCATGAGGGCCAACCTTGTTTCCTCCTTGTCTCGGTTCTGCGGGTTCTCCTACAGTGTGAATGAGTTTGAGAGGAAAGCCTCAGAGCTGCATGAGCAGAGTGGAAAAGCATTTGCTGCTGACACATAAACACTCTCAGGTTTGCACATTTGAAAATGTGAATATTTGGGGAGTAAATGGTTAAAGTGGTGGATCCTCAGCTGAGGTGGAAAGATGTTCTGGGTTGCGTTCAGGTTCCTGTTCAAACGTTACATAATGCTGAAATAATCACTAATACTTGTCTGATTCACAACACTTTCCAGTGAGGCGGTGAAATTAAACCTGAGGGCCCCCCCGGCGTCCCTCAGGGGCTTCCAGGGGGGCCCCGGGCCCCGTTTTGAAAACCACTGGTTAGAGTTACCTAATAAAGTCCGAGTGAATCCAAAAGTGAGTTTTCCTTCCTCTCTCCTCCTCCCTGCAGGCCCGGCTGTCACTGGATGTGTCAGCTGGAGCGAGGCTCCCCCCGCACTTTCCACCACCGCCGCCGCCGCCGCCGTGAGGAAACGTCCGCTGGAAACTCGGGCCTTCATCCTGGGCAGGAGCTCAAACCCCACCGGCTGAGTTTTCCAAAGCAAAGCTCCTCTTGTGTTTCTGTCAACAGCAACATTACACAACAGCAGCCCGGCCTGCAGCACGCACCGAGCTGCTGCTGCTCCTGTGCTCCTGTGGCAGGTGAACGACCCTGACCCTGACAATGACCCTGACCCTGACCCTGACCCTAAACCTGACCCTGACCCTGACCTTAACCCTGACCCTGACCCTGACCCTAAACCTGACCCTGACCCTAAACCTGACCCTGACCCTGACCCTAAACCTGACCCTGACCCTGACCCTGAACCTGACCCTGACCCTGACCTTGACCCTGCAGCCGAGTCTTCCTCTGAAACCCATCGAGACGCCTGACAGAGTGGAAGGAAGAGTGGACATCGCGCTTTATGATGACAAAACTCTGAGTTTTCAGAATCGACGCAGGCTTTTCCAGATTAACAGACGTTGTGTTCATGTGCTGGTGGGTAAATCCGACATCTGGCGCTTCCAAGGCTGCTGCGTTCATGTGCAGCTCCATCAGAAAACTAAACCCAACAAACTGTGAAGGACGACACGACGTCTGTCAATTTATCTCAGAACAAAAGGTTCCTGAAAAAGGAAACGCAAAAACATTAAAATACCAACATGGCCGTCACCTCGGTACATATCTAACTCTTCGGAACAGGTTTGCATGAATGCATGAATGAATGAATTCCTTAATGAATTAAAAGTTAAAGGGGCAGTGCACGTTAATAAACATTTCTGTAAATGTGCCGGTTTAGCATCTTGGCTAATGTGCAGCTGTCGGTTTTGAGTGCCTCGTCTTTCTAATTTTGTATTTTCACAGTTTTATTCTTCCAACAGTTTTACGACAAACTGCGACTTTCTTGACTTAGAAAATTATCTTTTAAATTGACAAACATCATTTGTGTAATTTGTGACCCAATTCAAACAAGGTTTAAAAAGTATTTGTCTCTCACCGTCAACATAAATATCATTCCACATGATGGGTATTCGCCCACCGGCGCCCCCGTCTGGCCAATCAGAATGAAGCGTTCGTCAGTTTAGGGTTAGGGTTAGGAAATTTAAATTAATGATAATTTCGATAGCTGATTAGTCATTTTAGCCGTTTATCAAGTTAAACTGCCAAATATAAACATTGTTCTGTTCATATCGTTATGAAATTAATACTTTGGGGGTTTTTTTGGCTGCTGGTCAGAGTGTGGAGGACGTTTGAACGCATCGCTTTGGACTCGGTAATTTCACACTTTAGACACTAAATGGTCGTTACTGGCAGCTGCACAGCGAACATTACAAAAGCCAGAGCTCAACAAGTTTGACCTCTTGTGTTTCAGCTTTTGCTGTGATCATTATGGTTCCAGATGAAGGGAACCTGATACCAGCAGAACCTCAGATGCCTCAGATATGTGAGACCAAACCTGCACAGCTGCATGAAGCTCGGCGGTTGCTCGCTGCCCGGCACATGAAAAAGGACCTACGTCCCATTACGGGTGATAGATCGCTCCAAACTGCAGGGAAAACACTCTCAACCGTTTGGCTGGGATCTTTTTTTTTGTTTGGTGCCGAGCGCCACGAGGAAGCAGTTACACAAGAGCGGCTCAGACCGGAGGAGGGAAACAATCTGAGGGGCACTTGTTCTCACTTCGGGACTGGATTTCCCATCAGGCCCACTCGGCCAAGTGCAGATACTTTCCAGTCGCTGTAAGATAACTCTTCAAAGCGCCGGCGAGAGGCACCTGCTCGGAGAAAACGACTCTGGACCGATACTCCAGCTCAGACCCTGAGCGCCTCCCCGGAGGAAACAGCAGCTTATTAAGAAAACGCCGCCAGACGCTCATTACCACCATTAGCCAGCGCCGCCGCGTTCTGCTGGCCTCCTGAACCCAGAGCCACGGCGCCGAGCCAAGTTCTCCCCTCCTGGAAATGACGCATTAACAGCAGATCTGGTTTTAACGTTCTGCGTCACGCCACCAGCTCACGTAGGTACCACAGGAAAATAAAGGTGCCGGTTTGTTGATGGTTCTTCAAAGAAGGGAGAAAAGAAAAGGTTCATGAAAGTTCAGTTAATTCATTCCTCTGTTTTATTTCATTCTCCTGAAAAGGAAAAAGGTTCCAACTGGGACCAAAACTGGTTCTTTATAGAGGTGCTGTAGGAGAACCATGTCTGGTTCCACAAAGAACATTTCAGACCATGGTTGGACCAAGAAACTTTACTTTAAATGGTTCATAGTTGCCTCAAGGAGCCATGACAAAAAGATCTTTGAGGAACCAGCCATGGGTTCTTCAATGAAAGAAAATATACATGGAAAAGAAAACAAACTATTATCTCTTTCATTCTTCTTTCTTTCATTTTATTCTCAAAAAGGAAAAGGTGCCAACTGGAACCAAAACTGGTTCTTCACAGTGTTGCTGTAGGAGAACCATTTTTGAGTCCACCCAAAACCTTTCAGACCACGGTTCTTTAAAGAACCATTTCTTTAAGTGGATCAAAGGTTTCTCAGGGAGCAATCAAAAAAAAAGAAAGATGCCACCTGGAACCAAACATGGTTCTAAAGAACAGGGCAGATCAGACACTGGGATTAAGAAAATGACGCTTAATTGAAGGTAGTTTTGGAAGTAAGTGGATTAGTGTTGGACGCCAGTGCGACTGGACGGTTTAGCAGCGTGGAGGCGGTGTCGTGTTTCCTCCTGCCAATCCTCCGGGCACATTAAACAGCATCGTCCTGTAAATCAAAGCGGTGAAGTCGGAGTCGGGTTACGGGTCGAGGTTAACGTGCCCTCGGGCCTCGAAAAACGGGAAAAAAATATTTATGATCGTCTGAATGTCAACATGGATCATATTCTTCCTACCTCTGAGCCAAATGATGTGCATGTGTCAGCCACCTGCAGGGCGCTCGGCGCTCGGCATGGATCCAATAAGGAGGACTTCACAGACGCTGCTCAAACCGCCAGCGAGGACATCTCTGCCGTCTTTTAGAAGTGCTTTTTTTGCTTTTTTTTTTGCATGGCAGCTCCTTTGAATGCAACCCCAAAAAAATAAAATACCATGAGTCCATGTTTACAATTAGCATTTCTGTCATAATAAATTATCCAAATGAGTGCGAGTTTGGCGCCCCAGCCTGCCCAAGCAAACCAAAACCAAGACATGCAAGTAATCAGGACAGAGAAGAAACTGGGAGGAACTGGGAGGCAGAAAAACAAGTTTTGGAGTGAAATTCATAACTAATGAGGGTGGATTGTTGTTTTCTGTCATTTTGAGCACAAGAATCCACAGAGTTCAGCTTTTCTGACCAAGCAGGGCCTCGACATGAAAAATAACCATAAAATAAAGTCATTTTCGGCACCCGGCCCGAGCAGCAGACGCCACGACTCGCCGCCCTGTTTCCCCTCCAGCGTCTCGAGACCCGCCGCCGCCGGGCTCCTTTAATTTTCAAACTCAGCTCCTGAATCTGATCAACAAAATGCCTCTTAATTTGAGCTCAGGAGGTTTTCAAATGAAGTGAATTTGATTTTCGTCTTGATGAGAATTTCCAGGTTCGAGCTGCAGAGTGTGGCGTGCACCGAGGGGAGACGTCGGGTCAAACTCAAGACATATCCAGGTTTTTGTTGGGTTTTTTTTTGGTTTGCGTGGCTGTTTTCTCCATTGTGATGATTTTTCTTCTTGCCTCCTCTTGTTGCCACGCTCGTTCTGCAGCTCCTCCAATAACAAGACGTTTCCAGCTCCTCCAGCGACCGCACCTCAGCAGCGGCGGCAGCTCGTCCAGGAGCTCCAGGTTTTACTCACCGAGATATAAAAAGCATCTCCACAGTTTCCCATCTGTCCGTCCTGGAACGATGGGATGTGAACATGAGACTGTGCTCGACTGTTTTGTGAACATATTGGTGTGATTTTCCCACCTGGTTGGCTCCTGCGGCCCACCTGTCTGGCCAGGAGGCGCTCTCCTCCTCCTCCTCTTCCTCAACATCTCCTCTCTCCTCTCAGGTTCATCTTTGTGTTTTTTGGGAGTTTTCTCTCGCTGCTGTGAAGGTTCGAGTTGAGCCTCCTGGAAAACCTGTTGAGACGGGAAACAGAGACTCGAAGTGAAACTTACACTTCAGACGTCGACGAGCTGTAAAGGAGAACGTTCCAGCGACGGCAGCTGATCTCCAATGTTTTTGAATATTAAAAGAAATCCAGACGGAACGGTAGTAAAAGACAAAACCTACGTCAAATCACCACATCCAAGACGACATCACATTTACATGCCACAAAGTCAGCTGACGTCTCTCAAAAGCATCACATATTAAAATGGTACAAGAAAAATACCACGTATTCACCAATAAAATACTACAAAATTTAGGGGAAAAAAGCAAGAAAATTCATAGAAAAATATGAAAAAGAAAAAGAAAAGAAAATTAAAATTGGTCACTTGCACAAAGTGTATCAAGTAATAAGTAAATCAACAGAAAATTTGCCAAAAAAAAATAAATAAAAATTACAAATAACAAATACCAGAAAATTATATTATTATTCTAATTATATATCCAAAATTCAATTACAAGAAAATTAACTGTGTCAAGTTAGTGGTTCTGCTCAGTGTATTTCTTGCTTTCTTCCTATCTATCTGTCTATCTGTCTGTCTGTCTGTCTGTCTGTCTGTCTGTCTGTCTGCCATCCCTGCTTCTTCTACTTCTGTCTCGATTGTGACCCACTTTTATTTTGAAAGGTTCTACAGCCCCACAAATAAAGATGATCATTGCTGTTATGTATTCCTTGCAGATACCAGGTCAGTGCTGTGTGTTGGTGTGTTTTGGCAGGAAAACGTCACCCCACACACACACACACACACACACACACACACACACACACACACACACACACACACAGACAGACACACACACACACACACTCACTCATCCTGATCTGCACTGTGGCGGTCAGATGGAAATCCCCTCTTTTCTTTCTCTGGCTGCGTCTCCTTGGTGATTTCAGAGGGAAAGCAGCGATCGTCCCCATCCAGGGAGGGGAGGTGGGGGTTTCGGGGAGTCCCACCCCACCCCCTTCCTGACCCACAAAAATCGTCCCGCAGGCTCCTGATCGCAGCCTGGACTGGATGTGGTTTGCTAAAAAGCATCAAGGTCCAGCGTTACGTAACTCCATCGCTTCCCTCCGTGTGTCGCCCGTTTCCATGGCAAGGCTTCCCAAATAAGAGCCGAGCATTGTGGGTAATGCACCGTAATAAAGCCGCCCTCCCCTCCTTTTGGAAACACCTGAACATCCCCGGTTCTTCTGTCACGCAGAGAGACGATGAAGGCCAAGTCTCCACTGTGAGTTACGTAACAGACGGAGGAGATGATAACTCCGCTGTGGATCAGAAAAGCTCCAAGCTGCATGTTTGGCTGTGCTGTTTACAGGCTGTTTAGCGCTGGGCGAACACGGCGCTCCAGGGGCTGGACGGAGGTGGAGGTGGCCCCGGCTCGTAAAGACCCGGGCCAAGTCATGTGGCCTCCAAATGTCTGCGATCTGAGGAGGGGATGCAGCCGTGAAACCACGCTGCAAAAAAAAACAAAAACACCCCACGTTTGGTCTGGTAGCCAGTCTGAACGTCTTAAAGTTTCCCTGGGAACTAAAAAAAATCTGACAGGCGATCATAGAAATCAGCTGTTCCTTGGATCTCCAGGCTCAGTTTCACCTGCTGGGAGGATCAAGGTGCTCGAAAGCCTCTGGTGTTACCCCGAAAAAGTCTAAACATAAAAAGAACAACATTTCAACACCTTGAATTCAACTTTTTGATTCAGAAAATAAACGGCAAATTAATGATTGAATGGAAATTAACTTATATAAACTGATTAAATGAGAACATGATAACTTGATCAAGGTTGTATGTTCAGTAAAAATCACTTTTGAAAGCCAACATCCCAAATAGAGACTGAAAAGTTCAAGAAAATCTGTTGCACTCAGTGGCTCAAAGTGTTTGTCATCTGCTTGCAGATCTTGAGGTTGTGGGTTCAAGCCTGGTAGAAGTCAAACGTCACCATCTCAAGGTGATGGTTTTCAAATGACTTTTGAAAACCGTCACCATCTCAAGGTGATGGTTTTCAAATGACTTTTGAAAACCAACGGCCAAAATAAAAACAGAAGAGCTCTAAGAAGACAGCTTCTAAACTCAAAGGAGTCTTTGTGTAGCTCTTAGGGTTGAGAGTTAAAGACCAACCAAAGAAATAAGTTTTGAAAACCGTCATCCCACAATAAAGACTAAAAAGCCTCTGAGACAAACCACAAGGCTGTAAGAGTTCGTGGCTTGAAGTGTTTGTCTTCTGCATAAAGAGCTTGAGGTTGTGGGTTCAAGCCTTAGGAAAGCTCTGAATTTTGAGAGCAAACACCCCAAATAAAAACTGAAAAGTCTCAGAGACAAAGCAAACACCTGCAGGACTCGGTGGCTCTGAGTGTCGATCCTCTGTCTGACGGTCTGTAGGTCATGGGTTTGAGCCTGATGGACGGCTCTTTTGAAAAGCAACATCCCAAATAAAAACTGAAAAGTCTCAGAGACAAACCAAACACCCACAGGACTCGGTGGCTCTGGGGGTTTGTCCTCTGCATGAAGGGCTAGGGGTTGTGGGTTTGAGCCTTTGGAAGAGCGACATCCAAAGGAACGCCTGAAAAGCTCCAACAGCAACACAGACATCACTTGTCCTGGGTGGCGTGACGTGTCGGTCGACTGCAGGAGCCTTTTGAGGCGGCGGGTTCGAGCCCGGCTTCGCCGCTCAGTGAATTTTGAGCGCGGACGCCCGGAGTGAAGAGTTAAAAGCGCCCGGAGCTGGATGTCCTCTGTTAGATGTTGGAAAGGTTAGAAGTTTCATAAAATTGGAGAAAGATAGAAAGAAGTAGTTTGTTAGCCGCAAGTCACTGTTACATCTTCTTGAGCTACAAGGAAGTTGTGTTGACTTTTTAGCAAGTTGACGGCAAACTTCTTCCAACATTTTTAAACTACTTCCTTTCGTCTTTCTACTAAACTCAACACAACTTTCTTTGTTAGCCTTAACAAGCTCAAACAGTGACCTGCGGCTAATCAACTACTTCTTTCTTTCTACTACTTTATGAAACTTCTTCCAACCTTTTCAATGTGACACAGCTTCCCTCTGTTCAGTAAAAGCTCAGGCAGGCGGCGTTTTCCGCTTCATAACCCCCTGCCAACAGACCTCCAGAACGCCGGGGGAGGACACGGCCCCCCCCCCGACCCCGCCACTGCGGGGAGCGCCGGTTACCAGGAGCGGAGAGGGGAATCGAACCAGCCGCTGGATCAGCCACTGCTGATGTTGGTAGGAACGTTACCATCGCGCCACCAGCCCACAGGCACGCTCACAGCTCTTCTCCAGGCGCTTTTAACTCTTCGCTCCAGACGCGGACGCTCAAAATTCACTGAGCGGCGAAGCCGGGCTCGAACCCGCCACCTCAAAAGGCTCCTGCAGTCGACCAACACGTCACGCCACCCAGGACAAGTGACGTCGGTGTTGCTGTCGGAGCTTTTCAGGCGTTCCTTTGGATGTCGCTCTTCAAAAGTCAAAGACATCCTCGGGCTCGAACCCACGACCTGCAGAGCTTCAGCCAGAGGACCGACACCCTGATCCACCGAGTCCTGCAGGTGTTTGCTTCGTCTCTTGGACTTTCCAGTCTTTACTCAGGATGATGTCTTTCAAAAATCATGGTCTTGAACCTTCAACCCCAAGAGCTTTTCTCATAAGTGAATCACCTTCAGCCACAGAGTCCCACAGTTTGATTTTTGGAGCTTTTAAGTTTTTATTTGAGATGTTGCTTTTCAAAAGAGCCTTTCCTCAGGCTTGAGCCCACAACCTGCAGCCCTTCAGACAGAGGACCGACACTCTAAGCTGCTGAGTCCTGCAGGTGTTTCCTGTGTCTCTTGGACTTTTCACTCGCTATTTGGGAAGTTTACTCAATATTCACTATTTTTCTCCAACTTGGAACCACAACTTTCGCACTAAGGACAAACAGTCTGAGTCCTGCAGCTTGGAGTTCAGTTTGTTAAAGATTTTCATTTGTGACTTCATCAGGCTTGAATCCATGACCTGGAGGTGTTTGCTTTGTCTTTTGGACTTTGATGATGTCTTTCAAAAGAAGCAGCTTTCCAAAGGCTTGAACCCACAACCTCAAGGTCTTCATGCAGAGGACAAACACTCTGAGCCACCAAACCCACCCTGCCCACTTGAGGTTTTCCTGAAAAGAGGGAAGCCGTGTCATTTTAAAAATTTTGGAAGAAGTTTTGCAAAGCTGTTGAAACTAAAGTAGTAGGAAGATATGTATTAGTAGTTTATTTGCAGCAGTTAACTGTTATTGTTGGACTACAAGGAGGTTTTGATGAGTTTTGAAGACACTGGAAAGAACTTTGGCATGGCGTTCACTGGCCTTCCTGCTTTAATCCTTCATCTTCACATTAGTTCTTGGTCTGTCCTCATCGGCTGTTCACTGCTGTGGAACTGGTTCATACACACTCTGTGGCCAGCTGGAGGCGCTGTGTTTGCCACTCATGACAAAAATGACTGCAGACTTGTTTCAGGTGATCTTAGACAAGCACCTACATCACTGAACAAGCTCTCGGTTGCTGTGTTGTTGATCTTATTGCTAGACTGTCAACAAGAACGCAGGTAAACACAAGAGGACCGATGTTTTACTTTCCAAACTGGGACTCAAACTCTGGTCCGTGGCATTAAACAGTCACTTCAACATCAACTGTTTATCTTCTGGAGCTAACTCTCAGCCTGAGGAAGCAGATATTCATATTATCTGGTTATATGTTCAAACTGCTGACAACAACATCATAGAAAAAAAAACACTGAAAGATGGGATTTGAACCCGCAGCCTTCCACTCTCCACAAAGAGCCCTGCACCACAAACAACTGAGCTAACTCTCAGTTTGCATCATTAATGTTGTTCTTTGTCTTACTTCTACAACGAGGTCGAGGAGGTGCGAAAGGAAATGCTAAAAAGACTTGTTTTTTTTTTTTGTTTTTTTTTTAGTTGAAGAGAGTTTGGGTCAGCCCAAATATGATTTTATTTTTTTAGAGCTGCATACAGAGATCAGACCTCACTGAATGAAGACCGCAAGGGACTATTTCCACTGTAATCAGCCAGCCAAAGAGGATTTTTAGTAAGAAAATACAACCTGAAAGTGACGGTTAGGAGCCAGCAAGAGATTATTTATCTGTGACTTACAGGACCTGAGAGATCACGGATTAAACTCATGACTGATCTGGGATGTAAATATTCCCTCAGTTGTCATATTTTAGGAGATAATTTACCTTGTTTGAGGAAAAACAAGATCTTTAACAGTGAAGATGAGACCAAATGACCTGATTTTTTACAGCCAGTGAGTCTTAACCCATTTTTAAAAGTCAATAATGAAACACTTTACAGATCAAAGGTGCCATATTTTGCACCAATTTTCTCACATTTGATGCTTTACACACACACACAAAAAAATATGACACAGCAGAGGGCCGAGGGGGCAGCCCTGCCTTCTACCACAACATGACACCGGTGGGATTATCTGGTGGATTTTTGACCCTGTTGGAAGAAAAGATTTTAACACTCAAGATGAGACTAAATGACTTGATTTTTTACAGCGTGGGTCATGTAAGGAGTGTTAACCCTGAAGAACGCTTTTAAAAGTCAATAATTAATAATAATAACAAATTATTGTTGTTAATAATAACAAATAATAATAACACTTTACAGATTGAAGTTGACGTTTTGCACCAGTTTCTTCACATTTCACCATTTCAGTTCATTTTTTCCCGTCAGATCTTTGGAGACAAGTGGGATTATCTCATCCCACATGCAGATTTATGCATTTATTTATCTAGTTAGTTATTTTTTACCATGTTTGAAGAAAAGTGAGACTAAAACACTGAAGATGAGGCTTGTTAGCATGAAGATTTTGTTGCAGTGCTTTGGAAAAAACAAGCCGAGGCTTATTCAGCCTGAAGGAAAGGGTGTGTGTGTGTGTGTGTGTGTGTGTGTGTGTGTGTGTGTGTGTGTGTGTGTGCATTGAGGGGGTGTAAGGAATAAGTGATGTCGCTGACATAAAAGCAAAAGGCTAATCATTTACAGACATGACGCTGCACCAATACACCACTAACTCTGTCAAACATGAAGCGAGTGACAGGAACAGGTTGGAAAAAAGAGAGGGAGAGAGAGAGAGAAAGAGAGGGAGAGAGGAGGGGAACATGATCCGGATCCCGGAGCAGCTGGATTCTCCCAAAACAAATCAAACAGCCGCGCTGGAAAAACCCAAAAATAGGCCCTCGCTGCGGCGGCGGGGGGATTTCAGTTTTCACACGTTTGACACAAACCAGCCGAGCGCTTCGTTAAAAACGTTGAAACAAACTTTTCCGAGAGGTCGGCGTGGAAACACAATCGCCATGGAAATAAACAGTGGGAACAAGCGGCCGGCCCCCGCCGCCTTATCGGGCCGGGCGGCGAGCGAGCCAGGACCCGAACACAAAGATCCCTGTGTCGTGTTCTCTGTTTTTATGGTCGCTTAGAACCGAAAGGAACCTGCACGCCACCGAGCGCCCAGAGGCAGGAGGGCCGTGCGTGTGATCGCCTTAAAGGGGCAGTACGCAGTTTAAAGGGGCGCTGATCTTCTGTGACGTTTAAAAAAAAAATCAGGAAACACAAAGTAAACATGTTAAAGGGAAGACACTTGTTTCAAGTGAATTTTCACTTGAAACAAGTGGAAATTGTCTAAAAACAAGTTACTTCTGAGGTGATCATGTCTTATTTTAAGTGTAATGAGATATTTTGACTATAAATAAGACATTTTGACTTGACATAAGACAAATATTCTTGGTAAGATTTTGCGTTTATGCTGTGTGACCTTTGACCTTTGACCTGATACCTGGTCATATTCACATGTCACCCCCTCAAGGACTCCAGGAACCCATGGAACACAGTCAGGAACACTTGGAACATCAGGGTTCTGCTGCAGGGTTCACTGATGTCCAGGACCCTGGGTTCTGCTGGGTTCTGCTGCAGGACCTGTCAGACCTGTTCAAGGAACGTTCGCCAGGAACCAGGAACCTGGAAAAGAACCCTGGCAGGCACTTTGACCAGAACCCTCTGACCACTTCAAAAAAATAAAAAACACCTCCTGGAACCTGGAACCTCCAGGCTGCAGGTCTGGAACATTTATTTTACCCTCGGACAAAAATTACAGTTTTGATTAATAAGCTGCTGCTCATTTAACCCCCTGAAACCTGAGCAAAATTCAGAGGTTTTTTTTCTTTTTTCTTTTTTTTTTTAAACTGGGAGAAATCTATAACAAAATGAGATTTAAAAAAATCATCATCAATCATGATCATCAAAAATAAATAAATAAATAAATAAATAAAAAATAACTAAAACCATCCAAAATATATCGACAAAAATATTGACAAAATAACAAGAAAATTTATATATTTAAAGTTGAATTACAACAATATTATCTTAAAAGTACCACAAAATAATCCAGAAAATTGAAACAATTAAATTAAATTTAAAAGAAAAAAGTCAGAAAATCTGAAAAAAAAAGACCAGAAAAGAATCAAAAAATAAAATTAAAAACCACAAGAAAACAAATACATTTAAAATTGGGTTACAAGAATATTAGCATTAAATTACCACAAAATTACTGAGAAAACTCACATCAAACAGCAGCAGTTTTCCCTTAAGTTTCCCTTTAAGTCTTTTCAAAGTGATTTTTTTTCTCCTCCATGTTATGTCACTGAAGTTCCATCACTAAATCACTGAGTGTGTGTGTGTGTGTGTGTGTGTGTGTGTGTTCGAGTGTTTGTTCCAAGGTCAAGAGGTCAAAGGGGGCGTTCCAGGATGCCTTGAGAGGATTCCATTTTGCCTTGAGGGGGTCCCACAGTACCTTGAGGGGCTTCCAGGGGTCCTTGAAGGGGTTCCAGGGTGCCTTGAGGGGGGTCCAGGGTGACCTGAGTTCCAGGGTGACCTGAGAGGGTTCCACAGGTCCTTCAGGGGATTCTAGGGGTGCTTGAGGGTGTTCCAGGGGTCCTTGAGAGGGTTCTAGGGGTGCTTCAAAGGTCAGAGGTCACGGGTTAGGTTAGGAGCAGCCCTCCTTTCAGGCTGTGTAGCTGAAGACAGAGATTTTTTTTTTTTTTTTTACAGTGCACTGCCGAGCTGCGGTCCAGTTTCTGGTGTCCTTATCTAAACCAGACCTGCTCTGGACCGAAGCCCCGAGGATCTGCTTTCATCCACCTCATGGAAAGAGGGAAGAAAGAAACCCCCCCTCCCTGCTCTGTCCTTGAAAAATGAAAGAGAGAGAGAGAGAGAGAGAGAGAGAGAGAGAGAGAACCCCCTGCGAACCCTCTGAAAAACAAACAACGTCACTTCCGATGAAAGCCTCTGGAAGCAGCTCCTGGAGGCAGCAGAGGGCCGAGCTCCGAGGGAAACGGGAAAATCAGAAGCAGACTGCAGACCAGAAAAGTGAAAAAATGAGATTTAGTCCAGAGTTTGCTTCAAGGTCGAACCAGAGGAAGAAAATCCCCCCCGAACAGTCTGACGACACACATCAGACAAAATGTGTTTGCTGCAGAACATCTTCATTTATGATGCATTTTGTGAACCAAGAAAAAAAAAAGCTTGATTTTAAAGTGTTTTTCATTTGTTATGCTTCCAACTTTTCAAGAGGAAACTCCAAAATTCTGAGATTAAAGTCATAGATATGTGAGGAAAAAAGAAGAAAATTCTGCCACAAATTTGCAAGAAAATTTTGAGATTAAATTTGTCGGTTTATGAGAAACGTGTGCCTGGTCTGAGGAGGGGCGCAGCGCCGACACTGACCTGAAGGCTTGTGTTGAGCTGCAGTTCAGTCTTTAACCTGAGGGGCAGTCATGAGCCTCAGGTGGGTCATCATCTCATCCTGCTGTCACTGTGAGGCTGTTGCAGAGCAGCAGTCAGTCAGACAGTCAGACAGACAGTCAGTCAGACAGTTAGTCAGTCAGACAGTCAGTCAGTCAGTCAAACAGTCAGTCAGTCAGACAGACAGACAGTCAGTCAGTCAGTCAGACAGTCAGTCAGTCAGTCAGTCAGTCAGACAGACAGTTAGTCAGTCAGACAGTCAGTCAGTCAGTCAAACAGACAGTTAGTCAGACAGACAGTCAGTCAGTCAGTCAGACAGTCAGTCAGTCAGTCAGTCAGACAGACAGACAGTCAGTCAGTCAGTCAGTCAGTCAGACAGACAGTTAGTCAGTCAGACAGTCAGTCAGTCAGTCAAACAGTCAGTCAGTCAGACAGACAGACAGTCAGTCAGTCAGTCAGACAGTCAGTCAGTCAGTCAGTCAGTCAGTCAGATAGACAGACAGTCAGTCAGTCAGATAGACAGTCAGTCAGTCAGACAGTCAGATAGACAGTCAGTCAGTCAGTCAGTCAGTCAGTCAGTCAGATAGACAGTCAGTCAGTCAGACAGTCAGTCAGTCAGTCAGTCAGTCAGACAGTCAGTCAGTCAGTCAGTCAGTCAGTCAGTCAGTCAGTCAGACAGTCAGTCAGTCAGTCAGTCAGTCAGTCAGTCAGTCAGACAGTCAGTCAGTCAGTCAGACAGTCAGTCAGTCAGTCAGACAGTCAGTCAGACAGTCAGTCAGTCAGTCAGTCAGTCAGTCAGACAGACAGTCAGTCAGTCAGACAGTCAGTCAGACAGTCAGCACACTCTAATCTCAGCCTGGATGTTGCTGTGATGAAGGACCATCATCATCATCATCATCATCATTCACTTTCATTAAAACACGTTTCACTTTCAGTTTTAATGCTTGTTTTCATTTTTAATACAAAAAATCTAAATGTGACTCTCTGACATGTGAATAATCTGATCTAATCCCTGAGTGGCTTCAGGTGTGCAGTCACTTCCTGTGCACAGGCGGCGGCAGGCCACACGCGGCGGGACGGTCCCGCCCGGACACACGGCTGTGCCGCAATATTTCATTTTTCATTTCTCACAGGAAACATGTTGCACTTTGTTTTTGTTTTTTTTAAACCTCATTCAGTTCTTTGATCTGTGACTTGAAATTTCTGAGATTATACGCTCACAAATCTGCAAGAAAAAAAATCTCACAAATTCTGAGATTAAAGTTTTGAATTTAGGTGAAAAAAAAAAACTTCTGAATCTGAAGTTTGTCTCATAAACTTGTGAGTTTTTTTCTCATGAATTTAAAACTTTAATTTCTTTGTGGAATATTCTCAGAGAATTTCTCCAATTTTTCTTGACAAATTTGTGAGTTTATAATCTCAGAATATTTGAAAGCTCCTTTGCGTTTCATCTCTCGGAGCTTCACAACATTTTCTGTTTTTTAGTCGTTTATTTTTTCATGCTGCTGCTGTGCGGCTCGTTTCTGCAGGACGAGATTAGAGATGATAATCTGACGCTCGCGGGATGATTTCATATTCACTGTAAAAAAAAACAACAACAACAAAACAATCAAAGTCCATGTAGAGCCTGCAGTCTGCTGCAGCTATTTTAGTTTTACTTTCTCACACACACACACACATACACACACACGCACACACACACACACACACACACACACACACACACACTCCATCCACCGCCGGCTGTTATGCAACAACCCAGCAGCCAATCAGCAGCTCCGCCCTCTGCGGACCCTCAGACATTCCTTCCTGATGCAGTCTGCAGAAATGACTTTTCCCCCTGTGTGTGTGTGTGTGTGTGAGTGTGTGTGTGAGTGTGTGTGTGAGTGTGTGTGTGTGTGTGTGTGTGTGTGTGGACTCTGACACTCGTCATGATTTTGTTTGACGTTCGTCTTCGTCGCTTCGATGACGAGCTCGGCCTCTGAGGGGGGCGGGGCTTCTGCCAGCCAATCATCTGTCCGTCCGTCTGTCCTCGCCAGGTTTAAAGGGAATGACAGACACACACACACACACACACACACACACACACACACACACACGATACAAACATGGAAAACACGGAATGAATGAACGCTTGTTTCAGATTGTGTGTGTGTGTGTGTGTGTGTGT
>NC_043981.1:20308829-20426329 GCF_902150065.1 Myripristis murdjan
GTGGCGTCTGCAAGAAACCTTCACTTAATAACCTTACACCAGGAGGAAACAAGCTGATAGTTCTTACAAATAAAAGTAATTACATTGGAAAAAAATGGGAACCGGGATTTGTGGTGTTTTATATTGTCATAATTCAGTTTGTTGGTGTTGGTTTCAGTGTTAAAAGTGTTATTTTTAAAGCCGTTTTGCTGTGGAAGTGAATGGAGTAAATACTCATGTAAACTTTCAATTCATGTGAGAAACAGAAATCATATAAAATATCCACGGCATGGTTTTCCCTGGCAGCTGTGATGAACAGTTTGGGACACAGACAGAAACCCTGCAGGTCACACTGAGATTAAAAGCCATAATCTGATTCATTACCTGGAAATGTAAGACAAGAGAAACTCAGCAGTGAAACATGTGAGATTTAAAAAGCATTCAACAGAAACTGAAGAGTTAGACACACACACACACACAAAAAAAAAAAAAACAACAAAAAAAAACATGATAAAAACACAAATTATTTACAAATCCAGGGAAAAGAAAAAAGTTAAAGCTGATTGGTCAGAGTTCAGGTCAGGGTCGCTGAGCCAGGTGACCCGGCCAAAACACAGGAAGAGTCCTTTAGGAAGAAAATCAACAAAAAGTCCAGGATTTCTTCTTCCTCTTCACCTGTGGAGGCTCGATCAGAAACAGCAACGAGACTGAAGACACTCTTCTTCTTCTTCTTCTTCTTCTTCTTCTCTTCCTTCTTATTTCTTGAGTCAAAGACAAAGGCAGGTTTCTGAAATGACAGAAACAAAATAAGAGCCTCGTTCCAAGCCCAAGAATCACATGTTCAGCTTTAGAAAGTTTCCATCAGATCTGCTGTCGCTCAGTTCAACTGTGAGCCAATCATCACTTTGACAGAGCCAGGCTAACGACTCCCACCGAGGTTTTATGCTAAGCTAACAGGAAATGCTACCCTTAGGAAATGAACCACTGGACGTCCAGAAGTGGAAATAGTGTACAACATCTGGTCAGGAAAGGGGGGATTTTGCCCAAAATGTTTGAGGATTTCTTTAAAACCCCGACAAAACTGGTACATTGGCATGGCAACGCATCAGTTGTCATAAAATGACATCAGATCCTGGCAGATACGTCGGTCTCTAGTGATTGGTTGAGGAACATCGAGTCCCCCTCCCTCATAGCAATCAGTTAAGAGTGAACCACCAGGAATATATTAGGTTAGAGACCCTAAACACAAACTAACGCCAGCTTTCAGATTCATGAAACATTTGTTCTGTTTGGGAAAACCTACAAAAGTGTGGAATTCTCGGTTTCCTCTGGTCTAGATCAGAACCTGCTGCAGGTTCAACCAGACAAATTTGCACCGTATTAACATTTACAAATAAAGTTTCACAAATCTGAGACTCGTTGTCAAACAGTGTGTCAGTTCATGTAGTTCAGAGACCAGTCCGTCCACCGCAGTTTTTGATCTACACCAGGTTTAGTTTGGTGTCTCTGCGGGGGAAACGCCATTCTTCTCTGATTTTCACAACTTTACAAACAGTCTTTAATAATTTAAGATTATTCTGTCCGGGTGGGAACCACTAGAGTAGTTTTTGTTGTTTATTTAGGGGGATCTGTGGGGAAAAATAAATTGTCCTTTTCTCTGATTTCACAGATAAAAAGGTTTCATAAATGTTACTACATGAAGGCCATGCAGTATTATTGCAGTATTATTGCATTAATTTATCATAGATGTCACACCAGAGGAGTTCTGTTGAAAACAATAAATGAACTTATAAAGTTTAAGCTCAAAAATGCACAATTAAGAGTAAAAATTTGTGTGGTGGTGAAAAGCGTACCTTTATTTTGACAGGTCGCGGCCTGGTTCCCAGAGCTCCACTACGTTGTGGAGCTTCCTCTCCGCTCCAGGAATCTGCTCCCACAAAACGAGAGAAACGAGAGAAAATCTGATTAGCAGGAGGTCTGGGTCGGCGAGTGATGTGGCCTGAACTGGCGAAGTCCGAGAAACCGCACAAACACACAAACAAGCCGTCTGTTCCAGCATCAACAAATGAGCTGCGAGGAACCTTTTTCTGGTTTTGGATGTTTCCACATATTTGGGTCTCACTGGGTCACATTTGCTTTGATGCTGAGTGTGGACGCTCTCCAAACCCATTTCCTCCTCTAAATGTTTCCTACTGTTGTTTCTGTCTCTGGTTTTCCCTTCAGCTCCGGCCTCAAATCCAGAACATGATGGATCTCTGTTCTGCGGACAGTTCATGATACTTAAAGGCGCCCTGGGTGGGAGCGCCATGTGAAAACGCACCTGTCTTATCGGTTTAAAACCCTCTGCAGAGCTTAGAGAAACCCAGCAACATGTTTCCTACAACACAACGAGCCAGGTGAAACCGTTCTCTATGTTAATGGAACCATTTTTTGACACTTCCATGGCAATAAAACAAACAGGAACTTTGGTTCTGCCACTGGCTGGCGTCCAGTTCCAGTTCCAGCTGATGTTTTTTGTCCCTGTTCAACATGTGATTTATGAACCTCACCTGCGTTCTGGGAAACTTACGCCCTTTAGGTCCAATTACATTGGGAAAGTGTTTTCGAGTACGCCCACATGGTCGCGGTTAGGGTTATGGTCAGGTGAAAGCGTTCTCAAATACGCCCACTTTGTTACGATTAAGGTTGCGGTCAGATGAATACATTCTCGAATACATTCTGGAATATGCCCACAATGGTTACAATAAGGCTCATGGTCCGGCAAAAATGTTCTCGAATACGTTCTTGAATACACCCACGTAGTTAAGGTTAGGTTCACAGTCAGGTAAAAGTGTTCTCATATACAACCACTTTGTTACAATTAGATCCGTGGTTAAGGCTAGGCTTACGGCTGGATGAAAACATTCTTGAATACGTTCTTGAATACGGCTACATGGTTAAGGTTAGGTTCACGGTCCGGTGAAAGCATTCTTGAATACGTTCCTGAATGTGCTCACATAGTTACAATTAGGTTCAGAGTTGGGTGAAAACGTTCTCAAATACACCCACATGGTTACGATTTGGGTTACGGTCAGATGAATAAGTTCTCAAATATGTTCTTGAATATTAAGCTTATGTTTGGAAGAAAACATTTTCAAATATGTTCTTGAATGTAGCCACATGGTTAAGGTCAGGTTTACGGTCAGGTGAAAGAGTTCTTGAATAGAACTTTGTTACAGTTCAATTCACAGTTGGATGAAAACGTCCTCGAATACATTATTGAATAAGTCCACATGGTTACAGTTAGGTTCATGGTCTAGCAAAAATGTTCTTGAATACGTTGTTAAATGTGTTCTTGAATATGCCCGCATGGTTAAGGTTAGGTTCAGGGTCAGGTGAATGCGTTCTCGAATACGCCCACTTGGTTATGTTTGAGGTTATGGTCGGGAGAACACGTTCTTCGTATGTGGAAGTTGATGGACTTGAGCTGCTTTTCCCCCCTGAAATGTTTGGTTCCTCGGAGTTGGAGGTTTAGATTTTAAGGCTGTAATCTGCAGGACAGTGAGGAGTGGACTGGTTTTAGAGTTCTTTAAAACAAACAAAAAAAAAGCTAATTTCCTGCTACAAGTGAAGTTCCCGTTGAAAACTTGATGGATTAGCGTCGACTTGAGGTTCGGTCTGCTGTTGTGGTTTTTCAGCTGTTTACTACACAGGGGGGAAAGTTCCTGCTGTTCCCCTTGGACTAAATGAAGAATGCTAATGAGGATCCAGTCTGTCCAAGTGTGACCCCGATGGGTTTTAATGTGTTTCATGTGTTGAGTTTGACTGGGATCCACTCTATATTCCCACGTCTCGCTCCAATATGACAGAAAAACAAACTGACATCCAAAACCCGAGAGATCCGCTCAGATGAAGGAGGTGAAGGAGGAAACTGACGACCTGGACGCGATGCTCCGCCTCTGCCATGGGACTGAAACATCAAAATTGAGAAACTTTTTCCTCCCGGTGCGATGACAGCAAAAAATCACCTGCTGCAAGAGAAACGCTGCCACATGCAGAGGAAGTCAACCGTTTGTCCTGATTCTGTTTTTCTATTATTCACAGAAGATGAATGCCATAGAAAGCAAAATATGACAAAAGATAAAGGAACAAACCCATCCCATCCCACAGGACGCCTCCTGTCCTCGAAAACATTACCGCCGCAACCGGCCTGGAGCCAAAATGGCTGTCGTCCCTAATCTCAATGGATGATTCACATCCAGTTTCTTCACGTTTTCAACAGAATCAACCAAAGCACCAGCCCTCTGCAGGCTAAAAAAAATAACTATTTCTTTCAAAAAATGATCACAAAATAAGAAAAACACCATAAAAGTGTCACAAAATTGCTAAAATTATTTTACATAAATTGGCTAGAATATTAGGGAAAAAATGTCCAGAAAAGCACAAGAACATGACAATAAAATTAGAAGAAAAAAAGTTATAAATAAAAAAAAAAAAATGGCAGAAAAAATAACCAAAGGATTGAGAAAAAAGCCAAGTAATTACAAGAAAACTACAGTTATAATTACTAAGATTTCATATTTAACATGACAGCAAAAATTACCATACCAGTGCAATATATATATATTTTTTGTGATGAATTTAACTTTGATTATTTTGTGACCTTCACACACAGAATCTGGTCTCACTCACACTCGAGTCTGATGCACAAAATCTGCAAACTGCTGGTCGCTTTCACAGAGCTGGAGGATCCTCCTGCGCTCCTGCACCTCCTGCAGACAGACAGACAGACAGACAGACAGAGAGACAGGCAGACAGACAGAGAGACAGGCAGACAGACAGGCAGGCAGACAGACAGACAGACGGACAGAGAGAGAGAGAGTTACATAACGGTGGATTCACCTCTCTGAGATTCAAACCTGCAACCCCGACCCACGACTGACACGAGCCAAAAAAACAAAAAAAAAAAATCTACTGTAGCTTTTTGTCCCACAGTCAAAAATAAAATATAATAAAATAAAATAAAACAAATAAAATTAAATAGAATTAATTAAAAATAAAATATTTCTCATAGCTCTTATATTTTTCTTTTTTCTTTTCTTTTTGTCTACAATTTCTTAAATTCATAAATATATATGTAAACTTTTTAAAAGACCTGTACAGAAGGAAGACAGAGCAAAAATAAATAAATAAATTAAAAAAATGACAAAAATAAATGAAATAAATAAATGAAAATAAAATACATGAAAAAAGATACAATTTTTTAAAACCAATATTGTAAACCTTTGGCCTTTGACAAGCATGTGCTCATAACTACATAAGTTTTGAATAATTCTGAATGAAATGAGGGGTTTCAGGTCAGGGTCGGTGTCTTCTGTCGTGAGCCACTTGAAATAAAAATAAAAATAAACGAAACAAATTTGCTGTCCAGTAAAATGTGAAACACAGGAATGTTTTCATTCACCTCTGTGGAGAGCGAGGTGCTCTGGTAAACGGGTCTCGTCTCGTTGCCGCCGGGCGCATCGACACCCACAGTGCTGTGCTGAGGGAGGCCGTCGTCGTAGCGACAGCAGTACTGCAGTGTGTCGTCATCATAGCGACGGTAGCAGTGGGCGGAGACGGGCTGGCTCTCGAACATGGGGTTGAACTTGGTGGCTCGCTCCAGAGTCGGCAGACTGTCGCCACGACTACAACACAGAAAAACATAAAAAACATACAGAAATAAGAAATGGAGCATAAGACAAAACTTTTACAAAACTGGACAAAATTCACAAGCACTGTAAAAAAAAAAAAAAAAAAAAAAACTTTGTAGAAGCTGCAGTGAAAAGGATCATAAAAATCACTGCAGCAGAAACATCAAATTACACAATTTTACTGTGGAAATAAACATTTTGGATAAAGTTAACAGAAAAATATCAATTCAAAAGCATGGAATTACACTAAAACTAATATTATTATTATTATTTTTTAAATATAAGCTACACTCTGACCCAGATAATCTTATTGGATCCATTTGGAGTTTAGAGAATTAATAACCCCAATTTATTCATCCCTTACAGTCTGATTTCCCTTAAATTTCCCCTTAAATCTCTGTTGTTGTCAGACAGAAAAGATCAGTGTGGGCGGTTTGTGCAGCGGCCTCACCGCAGCGGGTCCTCGCTGTCCTCGGCGTCGTACTGCTCCCGCAGTGTGCGCACCATGAAGACAACAACCGCCGACACCACCAGCAGGAAGCCCACCACTGATGCCATGGCCACACCCACCACCAGTGGCTCCGACACAAACTCCTCGCAGCGCTCGCCGCGGTACCACCAGTTCTCCCCAACCCGACACCTGCAGAACACACACACACACACACACACACACACACGCACACACACAGGATGAGTTAACCCTTTAAACCCCTTTAACAGCTGAGCAGAGTTTATCATTAGGTTAAATTAAGTTTAATGTAGTTACCTGCAGATGGCGCCCTGTCCTGGGACGACGTCACACCTGCCGTCATTGAGGCAGAAGTGTGGATCGGCATCGCACACACTCACACACGGCAGGCCGTCCACGCTCACGTAGCCCGGGTCACACACACACTCAGCCTCGCCTGACCAGCTGTTCACCCGGCAGCGAGAGAACTCGTTACAGGCCTGGAACTTACAGGGATCCGCCCGGTCGCCTGAGGGGCAGAGAACCAGGAACAAGTTAGAACTTTAACCCTCTGGAGAAAAAATAGAACCAGGAGCCAGGTTTTTATTTTGAAAGGCTTTGATTCACCCGCTGAACACAATTCATTTAATTACTTTTTCTGTTTCTTTTCTTATATCATTATTATCATCATTATTTTGTTATAATCATTGTTATTATTATTATTATTAAATGGTACTGTTTGTAATTTTCTTGTATTTTCTCATTATTTTTCCCACTGACAGATTTTTTTTAACCTTGTTGCTGTTATTTTGAAAGGCTTTATTTCACCCTCAGAACAAAATTAACTTCATTTGTTGTTGTTGTTGTTGTTGTTGTTGTTGTTGTTGTTAGTTGTGATTTCCTTGTAATTTCTTACATATTTTTCATTATTTTTGGGTTAATTTAGTATTTTTATGAAATGAAGTTATAATAACTATAAAAATACTTTTCTTGTCATTTTTTTTCATTAAATTCAATCTAATATTTTTTTATTTGTGGGGGTAATTTGATATTTTTGTGGCATGAAATCATACATATTAAAGCACAGGTTTATTGTAATGTTTAATTTGCGCAGTGAGATTGCTTGCTGATTGGTTGAAACTTTGCGATCCTTGTTCAGGTCCTGACACTGTTTCCATGGAAACAATATGATAACCAGTGTTTTCTTATGGTTTATTTGTAAGATGTTGCTCTGGTACACAGCGGTATCATCAGCATACGGTGAGATCTGACAGAAAATTGTTTTTTGTCTCTGCGGCTGTGTGATGCTTAATCCCACACAGCCTGACACACAGGTGTGTGTGGTCACCTGAGGCCTGCAGCTGCTGACTCAGCGCTGTAGATTAGGGTTATCAGACAGATTAGAGAGGCCCAGCTCAGCACAGAGGAATATAACCCCAAATCTGATGCTGCAGCCACAGGTAATCTGCTGGAATCAATCTGATCTAATCTGAGATTGAGACAGAGTGGTTCCTGTTTGGTTGTTTACACACAAATACGACAACAACATCCTGATGGTGAAAACCGTCCTGCGATCGAGCGTGTTCGGATCTGACGGTTTGTTTTAGTCATGCCTCCTGATCCCGACGAGGACAGTCTCCTCCTCCGAGGGAGCCGGCTAATTACTGGAAATGACCTAAAAATGCAAGGGTTTATGGGTGGAGCGAGGCAGAAAGCCTGCACTAATTCGTATTAAAGCGATTAATCAAGCTCCAGGCACTGGGCTCAGGGAATATCGGAGATCGCCCAGTCGCTGATGTGACAGACATACACTAACATTTGTATATTTTTATACATTTAGATTTGAATATTTAAACTCTTCTGAAAGATTAAAAAGAATATTTATATTGTTACTTTATTAGTTTCAATGATCAATGACAAAAGTGAGGTGTTCCTACAGATAAACCGCTTCAAAATGTTATTTGGTTTACAAAAAATGAAATGGGCAGATATTCTGTTATTTTATTCGATTAAATGATTCATTAATTAAATGGATTAGTTGTTCAAATTGCTTCTGTTGGTTATTAGTAACCAACAGAAGCAATTTGATCCTGCTGATTTGAGCCCAGAATCACCAGATTGTTTCCTTCTGAATTGGCCCACAGCAAGTCAAAGCAACGTCCAGAGTCCAGATGCTGAGGAGAAGATGCTGAGAACCTGCAGGATTTCCTTCTGACTGGATCCCACAGGAGGAGATGAACTAGGTTTCACAGGTTTCGACTGTAAATTTACGACTTTAATCTCAGAATTTTCTCAGAGTATTTTTTCTCGCAAATTTGTGACTTTGTAATCTCAGAATTTTCTTGTTTTTTCTCATTAACTTTACTTTTTTCTTATAAATTTACAACTTTCTCAGAATTTGAGTTTTTTGTCAGAAAGTTGTGACTTCTTAGAATTTTAGTTTTTTTCTTGTAAGTTTGTGATTTTATAATCTCTGAATTTTTTTTAGTTTTCTTCTTTCAAATTTGTGATTGTCATAAATTTGTGACTTTATAATCTCAGATTTTGCTTTTTTCCCCATGAATTTGTGACTTTTTTTTTTTATCATAAATTTACATTTTTAAATCTCATATTTTGAGGTTTTCTCACAAAGTTGTAACTTTACAACTTTTTGTCATACATTTGTGACTTTATAATCTTGGATTTTTCTATTTTTTTTCATAAATTTGGGTCTTTATTCTTAGAAGTTGCGACTTTATAATCTTACAGTTTAAGTTACAGTTTAAGCATGTAATCTTTAATTTTTTGGTAATATGCCATCCTGTCTCAGTCTGCAGCAGTGTCTGTCCGCTCGAGGCGGATCAGCCGAGGCTCAGACAGACAGACATAAACAGCAGCCATGTTGCTGAGTCATCACGGTGACTCAGCGTGGTGCCATGCTGCCCCTCACGTTCCACCCAGACAGATTAACTTAACAAGGCTGGCTTCTTTTCTTACAATGAATCATTCTTATTTTTAAACTAATTAATATTATAATTATTGATTAATTTTATAAAATTAATGTTATCTATTTATGATAATAATAATAATAATAATAATAATAATAATGACAATGACAATGACAATAATACTATCATTAACAATATTAATAATAACAACAATAATAGTGATAATAATAATTATTATTATCATCCGTCTGCACGGAGCAGTAAGGTGTTCTGGGTCTCTCATGAGAACCAGAAGGTTCCCACCTGGTTCCACGTCCAGCGAGTACTTGTCGATGGCCAGGTTCATGGTTTGGTAGGCGGTGTTGGCGAAGTCCTCCAGGATGAGGTAGACAACGCTGGCCACGCCCCTCGACACGGGCTTTCCGAACTTCATCCTGCTGTTCACCACCACGCTGCCGTTACGGAAGTTCAGGATCTCCAGGTTCTGGAAGTTGCTCAGGTTGGACTGCAGGTACGGGACCAGCTGGACCGGCGGAGAACAGAGCAGCACAGTTTTCATAAAATAAAATACATATTATCACTGCTGTCCCGACGACCAAACTACAGCTGCTCAGGAGAACAGCCTGTTTACGGCAGCATAGCAGGGCCACTGTAGCCAGGGATTAATATTCTGTGAAAAAAATAACTCTGAATTTAAAAAAATTAAAGTCGTAAATTTACAAGAAAATAAAAATAAAATTTGTGACTTCATAATCTCAGAATTTTACTTTAATTTTGGAAATTCTGTGTTTTTTTTTCTTTTAAAATTGTGACTTAACAATCTCAGAACTTTTGAGTTTTTTCATAAATTTGTGAGGTTTTTTTTCATAAATTTCCAACTTTAATCTCAGAGAATTTCTTATTTTTTTATCGCAAGTTTGTGACCTCATAATCTCTGAATTTTATACTTTTTTTTCTCATAAATTTGTGAGTTTTTTTTTTTTTTTTAAGAAACTTGTTGCCACTTAAATCTCGGTGAATATCCAAGTTTTTTCCTCGTAAAGGATTGACATCATAAGCTCTCAGCCAACCAGAACCCTGACCTTAACCCTGTGGGTGTGTCCTGCGTGGGCGCAGCAATACCGTCAACTAGGCCTCCATGTTTGTTAAAATTCAGCAACACATTCAACAGAATGTCAGCATGTTGCGGAAATATAAGTTTCTATCAGCTGATTTTGGGGATTAAAGTGTCTCTGGTTCTACGATATTTGTGGGTTCTCACCAGCTGTAAGAACTGCTGCTCCAAGGCCTTGTACTCAGCGGAGCTCTTGTTGAAGAGATCTGCGGAGAATTTCATGTTGGTCACCCTGAGGCTGAAGAACACTGTCAGGGCCTTGCCGGGGCTGGTGGGCATGGCGATGGCCTCGGCGTCCGTCCCATGAGCCACACTGGCGTAACCGCTGCTGTCACCCTCCATTGGCGTGCCGTCATAGTGGAACACGTCTATGCTGACGTTGATGTCCGGTATGTCTGAGAAATCCGGCTTGAAGGGTTGGAGCTCAGTGGCTGGGGCGCCATCCTGGGCACCACGGGTGTCCTGATGTGAGGAAGTTGGTGTTAGAAGGACCCGAGCATCTCCGTCCTCCACAGAAGGTCCTGCAAAGGCGACACCGGCGGCTGAACTGAGCGTTGGCTGGTAGAGAAGAGGCGGGATTGTCGTGGCACTTTCTGTCTTGTTCACCATCTCCATGGATAGTGTTGAGCGATCCATGGTGGATGGTGGCGGAGTGCTCGGCGGGACATCATCCACATCTTCCACGCCATTTTCGTGGTGCTCGAGCTGAATGGCTTCCTCATCTTCCGGCACTGAATCGGACACGCGAGTGAAGGGTGAGTCCTTCTCAGGTGAGAGAGAAATGCTGTGGTCTGCACTTGCAGATGCAGGGATGACTGGAGCGGCGGTGGTCGCAGTGATGACCATGACTTCATCTTCAGCCAGGTCCTGCTCTGGGATATCAACAACCGGGACTGTTGTTGTCGCAGGATCGGAGACGCTTACGTGTTGCTCCTCTAAAATCTCAACCTCGTTGTGGTCTTCAGTCGTTAGCACCGGAACTTTGGGTTTTTCAGTGAATGCTTCAATTTCTGGTGGCTCAGTGGTGATCGTTTCAAGGAGGGACTCTTTAATTGTAACCGACTCCGCCTCAACAACCGAAGGCAACTCTCTAGCAATTTGTACCGTGTCGGTACCAGGCTCACCAATGGCTTCTATCTTCTCCGTCATGTCTTCCTCTGAACTGTCTGTTGCCACTGGAAGATCAGCTGTAACCTCAGTAGGTTCTTCTACTGCAGATTCAGTGTTTTCTTGAGGTTCGATTGCTGTATCCACAGCCAAAACAGAAGGCTCACTTGCTGTAGCTTCTGGTTCGGGCGAATCTGTGACGGGTTCTGTGATAGTGTATGGTTCAGTTGAATGGTAGTCAGCATAGATACCAGAAGCCTCCACTGTTTGCATGGAAAGTTCAACCTTCATGGTACCCAAGGTCCAGAAAACAGGCGCCTGGGTGGTGGTTGTGTAACGCGGGTCAGTGCTGATGTCTGGCGTGACTGGAACCCGCTCCAAAAACGGTTCCTCAATTCCTCCGTCCTGCTTCGGCAGCTCTTCAGAGGTGGGAACTGTTGTCGTCTGTGGTGCAGGGGAAACAGTGAACTCCACTCCCATTGCAACCAAATCGCCATCGGCTGGCATTTCAACAACAAGACCTTCTTCTGCTTGCTCATCTTCTTCTTCTTCTTCCTCCTCAGTTAACTCCAGATCAGGTGGTGGAAGAACCTCCCGGCTGCCGTCGTCATCGTCGTAGAGCTCAGTTCCTTCAGGGGTCAGCGCTGGTGGCCAGGACCAAAGATCGGTCCCCAGGTCATCTCCAGAGAAGCCAGAACCAGAAGTGTCGTCCACAGGCCCCTCAGAGCCAGTGGGGGGGTTGGGTTTGGAAGGAGGGGAGGCTCCAGGACCGACTGTGTGGTTCCCTCGGGAGGGATTGGTTCCTGGACTTGAATCATTGTTGAAGAGAAAGCCTTCATTTTCAATATTTCCAGCATCTGTAAAGCAGGCAAACACATGGAAAAGTCTGTTACATGCAGGATCTCCCTCCTCAGGAGTGCAAGTCTCTGAAACTCTGATGAAATCAAGTTCAGAGGAAATTCATCTTGCTATGAAAAGAACTACAAGGCTCCATCTGTGTTTACTTGAAGCTCTGAGCATTTAAGTTTTCACATCCCAGCGAGTGACCCAGTTGTATTTAACTTGAGCAGTTGGGCCCATGGGAGTGAACTGGATGGCCTTGCTGGCTGGGATTTATTAAGATTTACATTTGCAAAAGTAATCATCTTAATTACATCCATTATCTGTTTGCTGTGTGTTATTTTCCACCATTTGGGGGGTCATTTGAGGTTACTGCGATTTGGTTTATTCAAATGAAAACAAAGGAAAACTGTTGCAGCTGATTATTTTGATGTGGGTTCTTCTGTGAAGCAAACAACTTTTGAAGTATTTTTTTAAAGAGCCGGTGAAAATATTTAAACAACTTCCTGAAATCTGACCTAACCCATGTGTGAACAACAGCTTGCATCTTTTTTTCTGGCTGCTGTAAATCTTTCTGAGGGAGTTTTAGCTGCAGGACTTTAAGGTGAGATGTGGTTGTACATACCTGCCGTGGTGCCGCCCTGCTCCTGCTCCAGGGTGTTTTCGGGGAATTCAACTGCCACCGCCGCCACAGACCCCGTGTTCTCGTCCAACAGGAAGACGTCGTTTTCGCTCGCCACCTCAGCCTGCGGGCCCTTCCACTGGTCAAACGGGTCAAACAGGAAGTCCTCCTTTTTCAGGAAAACGTCGCTGGGTTCTTCCTGTCCCGGGGCGTCGGGCGGCTTCTCTGCTGCCAGGACGTTATCCTGCGACAGGAAACAGAGGGGGAGATTCATGTTATTCCCGAAAAACAGCGTCGGTCTCAGTCTTTTTAGGTACCTGCACCAACCCGACTGAACACGTCTGCTGGTTTTGTTCATTTTTATTCCCAGCTCGACATGTCCTGTGTCTACGACGGCATATCAGGGTCGCCGTGGGGAGAAAAACACTACACAGTCCGGGGATGAAGGTAAAAAAAACTCAGATATTCTCTATGAGGCAAAATTACAAGGAAAAAAATCACAAATTCATGAGAAAAAAACAGAAATTTCTAAGGTTATAAACTAACAAATTTGCGTGAAAAAAATCAAAAATTTTCACTGATTAAAATCAGAAATTCAGGACCAAACATGAGGACATTCTGAAATTATAAACTAACAAATTTACTAGGAAAAAAGTCACAAATGTATCAGAAAAAAAAAACTCTTAAATTTTAGGTTATTAAGTCATAAATTTGCAAGAAAATTCAATTAAATTCACTGAGATTAAAGTTTTAAATGTATGAGTAAAAAACTTGAAAATTCAGAAATTAGAAAATCACAAATTTGCAGAAAAAATTAAAAACTTCATGAGATAAAAAAAATTAAATTTCTGAGATTCTAAAGTCACAAAATTACAGGAAGAAAATTAAAAAAAAATGTCAAGACAGAAAAAAAACGTGAGTTTTTTCTGGCAAATTTGTTAATTTATAATTAAAGATTTTTTTTCCTCAATTTTGTCTCAATTCTTTTTTTTTTTCTCATAAATTTGTGATTTTTTTCTTGTCCCTGTGAAATGGCCCTGCCTCTGCTGGCTCTGTAATTTTTTTTGTTTGTTTGTTTGTTTTTCAGCCACACTCTCCTGTTAATCTCAGTGAGCTATATCCTGGTTAACCCTTTGAAACCCGAGCAAATTTACTTGATTTCTTTCAAAAACATTATATATTTTGAATTAAATGACAAGAAAATTAGTATAAAATCACAACAAGATTACCTGAAATTTAGAATCTACCATGAAATTTACAAAAAAGATAGTTAGAATGATCATATTTACATATTTAAAATGAAATTACCATAAAATCACCATAAAAAAAAGAAAATTACATTAAAAAAATCCCCCAGAAATGAAAAAACAAAAGAAATGAGGTAAACTCAAAGGCTCAAGTAAAACCTTTGAAAACTTTTGATTTTGAGCTTTTTGCATCACTGTGGGCGTTCTCTCATGGTTTTAATGGTTTCACTGGTGTGACTGGTTTTGCTGGTCTTGCTGGACGTTCGTTCTCAGGCTGATGAGAAGTGCCGCCTCTCTGTTCGCCTCCAGGGCGTCAATAAAGTCTGTTGACGCTCTGTTTTCTGTTTTTTTTTTTTTTTTTTTATAATGAATGGCGTTCAGATGTGTTCAGGCTCGACTCCGTAAACATCAGCGAACAAAACATGGAGATAAATCTGCCTCATGAGTGATCTGTGGAGGCTGTGAGTGTGTGTGTGTGTGTGTGTGTGAGTTCAAACTGAGAGCTGTTTGTGTCTGAGAGAACCCGTCTGTCATTCCTCTGAGCCACATCTGGTTTGTTCTGTGGTTTAGAACCAGAGAACCACAAACAGAGAACGTCCAAACGTCCAAACGTCCAAACGTCCTGACGGCAGCTCTGAGGGTTTTAGGTTTAAAACATAAAAACTGAACAAGCAGAAGGTTTTTATTTTATTTGAGCCCAAATCAAGGACAAGAAGGTCATTTTCACAACGCTGTGATACATTTTATTGTGAAAAACAGGAAGGAAGGAAGGAAGGAAGGAAAGAGAGGAGGGAGGGAAGGAAAGAAGGAAGGAAAAAAGAAGGAAGGAAGGAGGCAAAGAAGGGGGGATGGAAGGAGGGAAGGAGGAAAGGATAAAGGACAAAAGGAAGGAAGGAAGGAGAAAAGGAGGAAGGAAAGGAAAGAAGGGAGGAAAAAAGTAAAGTGGGAAGGAAGAAGGGAGGGAGGAAAGGAAAAAGGAAATGAAGAAGGAAGGAAGAAAGGAAAGAAGGAAGGAAAAAAGGAAGGAAGGACAACAGAGAGGAGGAAGAAAAGATGGAAGAAGGGAAGGATGAAGGGAAGGAAGGAAAGAAGGAGGGAAGCAAAAAAGGAAGGATGAAGGGAGAGTGTGAAAATGTGAACCTTCCTGTGTTGGTTAAATAAAGTAAACAAAGGTTCTCACCATGTTGTGTTGGGTTAAAGTAAACAAAGGTTCTCACCATGTTGTGTTGGTTAAATAAAGTAAACAAAGGTTCTCACCATGTTGTGTTGGGTTAAAGTAAACAAAGGTTCTCACCATGTTGTGTTGGTTAAATAAAGTAAACAAAGGTTCTCACCATGTTGTGTTGGGTTAAAGTAAACAAAGGTTCTCACCATGTTGTGTTGGGTTAAAGTAAACAAAGGTTCTCACCATGTTGTGTTGGGGTTCTGCAGGCCTGCTGGTGGGTTTCCCTGCAGGCAGCAGCTGCTCCACTGCAGGAGAACACAGAACACAGAACACAGGAACATTACATGGGTTCTTACACCTTTTACACAAATTTTTAAAACATGTTGTTTAGTGTGGCGTGGCGTGGCGTGTTGTGGCGTGGCGTGGCCTGGCGTGTTGTGGCCTGGCGTGTTGTGGCGTGTTGTGGCATGGCGTGGCGTGGCATGTTGTGGCGTGGCGTGGCCTGGCGTGTTGTGGCATGGCGTGGCGTGGCGTGGCGTGTTGTGGCGTGGCGTGGCCTGGCGTGTTGTGGCATGGCGTGGCGTGTTGTGGCGTGTTGTGGCGTGGCGTGTTGTGGCGTGGCGTGTTGTGGCGTGTTGTGGCGTGGCGTGTTGTGGCCTGGCGTGTTGTGGCGTGTTGTGGCCTGGCGTGTTGTGGCATGGCGTGGCGTGGCGTGGCGTGGCCTGGCGTGTTGTGGCATGGCGTGGCGTGTTGTGGCGTGTTGTGGCGTGGCGTGTTGTGGCGTGTTGTGGCGTGGCGTGTTGTGGCGTGGCGTGTTGTGGCATGTTGTGGCGTGTTGTGGTGTGTTGTGGCGTGTTGTGGCGTGGCGTGTTGTGGCGTGGCATGTTGTGGCGTGGCGTGTTGTGGCGTGGCGTGTTGTGGCGTGGCGTGTTGTGGCGTGTTGTGGCGTGGCGTGTTGTGGCGTGTTGTGGCGTGGCGTGTTGTGGCGTGGAGTGGAGTGGCGTGTTGTGGCGTGGCGTGTTGTGGCGTGGAGTGGCGTGGCGTGGAGTGGCGTGTTGTGGCCTGGCGTGTTGTGGTGTGGCGTGGCGTGGCGTGTTGTGGCGTGGCGTGTTGTGGCGTGGCGTGGCGTGTTGTGGCGTGTTGTGGCGTGGCGTGGCGTGTTGTGGCCTGGCGAGTTGTGGCGTGGCGTGTGGCGTGTGGCGTGGCGTGGCGTGGCGTGGCGTGGCGTGGCGTGGCGTGGCGTGGCGTGGCGTGGCGTGGCGTGGCGTGTTGTGGCATGTTGTGGCATGTTGTGGCGTGGCATGTTGTGGCGTGGCGTGTTGTGGCGTGGCGTGTTGTGGCGTGGCGTGGCGTGGCGTGGCGTGGCGTGGCGTGGTGTGGCGTGACGTGGCGTGGCGTGGCGTGCCGTGCCGTGACGTGCCGTGGCGTGCCGTGCCGTACCGTGCTCCAGCTGCAGCGAGTCGGGCTCCAGCTCCAGCGTGGTGTTGGTCATGAAGTTGTCCTTGTGCAGCGCCTCCGTGATGAAGTTGCGGAAGTCGGTGACGGTGTAGACGACGGTCGGCTGCTCGCCGCCGTAGTTCTTCTCCACCAGGTTGTTCTGCAGCGTCATGAAGTCCAGCGTGTCGTTGGTGACGCCGGCGCCGTCCACCTCCAGCGTGACGGCGTAGTGGACCGACACCACCAGGCCCCTGCAAACATTTCAAAATGGTTTTAAAATGATACAAAAATGTAGAAATATGTTGTTATATATTTTAAATAATAATTTAAACAGTTTTTAAACATTTTCCAATTGTATTCCCAAGGCTTTGATTGGAGAACCCCACACACACACACACACACACACACACACACACACACACACACACACACAGATTTCACAGTCGCCTGTTGCCCCTCTTCTTCCTCAGCTGATGGTGGTTGTGAGTTCAGGTGAGGTAAAGCTCGTAAACCGACCCCGGCCGTGCGCTCGCAGGTCGCAGGTCAGAGGTCGCGGAGTGAAGGAACCTCGGCGGCGGGACAGCGAGAGCGTGGAGCTCGTTACGGAGCCGCAGGTGTAATCTGTAATCTGTAATCCGTTGGCGGCTGCAGGTGGCGGCGAGCGGCCGGCCTCTGATCCCACTTAGGGGGCGATCGATTATTCTTAAGGTCATTAACGGGAGTGAGTGAGTGTGTGTGTGTGTGTGTGTGTGTGTGTGTGTGTGTGTGTGTTGGGGGGGGGGGGTTCCTGTAAGAATAATCTCCCAGGATTTAACTACCAGACCCTAACCGACTCAGTGCACTGGAAAAAAAACAGCAAACTCCATTTTAAATGGATAACGAGGTCGGCAAGGTCACACATCCAGCAGAGGAATGAGATAATCTGAGATAATCTCATGTGTTTCCAGTGCAATTTCACTTGTTTCAGGATTTTGAAAAGAGGCAGATCAGCCACTGGGACCAAGACCATCACACCTGAACCTGGAAACAAGAGTGGGATTATCTAATCCCACTGGCAGATTATTTTTCAAAGGTTTTAATTTCGCCCTCCAAAATCACTTTATTGTTTTTTTTTTCTTTTGTTTATTTATTTATTTATTCAGTCAATTTTCTTCTAATTTCTACAAATATTTCAGCATTTTTTAAATCAAAATTATACTGTAAAATGTACTGTATTTACTTTAGCTAAACAATTATAAATACTGTTTATTTATTTATTTATTTATTTGGTCAACTTTGTGGTTATTTATTTTAATTTGTTTAATGTTTTTTGCAAACTTCCTGAGAAGATTCTTGTAATTTTTTTGTAAAGTTTTAGGTAATTTTCTGCTTATTTTCCTGCAACTTTTTCAAAATAATTTCTCTCTAATTTTTGGATCATTTCTTGTTAATTTGATCCAGAGAATCTGCTCGAGTTTTACGGGTGCAGACGAGACAGAGAGGCTTTTTCAGACAGATTATTTTGCAGTGCAGGAAGTCGTTCGGTCTGCAAATCCTACTTTTCACCAAAAAGTAGAAAAAAACCCCCTGAAACCCTGAAAGGTAAAACTAAGACGGGAAGAGAAGTTCGATTTTTTTAAATTTATTTTTTCATGCCGACCGCGACAGATGGGATGATTTTCCCATCAGGCCTCTCGCCTCAACAGAACGATGGATTTCTCAGACTGGAACACCGTCACCAACACCGCTGTTTCAGAGCTCTCTGGGCAGCGTGTGTGTGTGTGTGTGTGTGTATCTGTGTGTGTGTGTGTGTGTGTGTGTTGAGGTCACTTCAGGCTTTGGAGAAAAATGATGTCAAAAGTTCATGACATGATGATGAAGTGGCAAAAAAAAAAAAACCTGGTTCAGCCTCACCTGGTTCTACATTTCTCCATAACTTTTTTTTTTTTTTTCAGCTACCAGGCGCCTGAATGAGAGGACTGTCCACTGAGAGGAAAAAAAAAAAATAAAACAACCAATGAGGTAAAAAAAAAAAAAAAAAAAAGGAAAATGAGGCTCTCCTCTCATCACCGCCACCTCAGAAACTCACATCTCAAAAATGTTAAAGGCTTTCAGTCCAAGAGTTTTCTCAGCCTGTAGAGGAGTGTGTGTGTGTGTGCGTGCGTGTGTGTGTGTGCGTGCGTGTGTGTGTGTGTGTGTGTGTGTGATCTCTCAGGGCAGGGATACCACCATTCCCCAGCAAGTAAACATGTTAATACACAAGGTGCAGCCAAAGTCAGTAGAGCCAATATCTCTGAATCTGTGAATCTGTAATGAAGAGAACAACAGGAAGTGGGCGTGGCCACATGTCGACCAATGTGTCGGCAGTGACACACCAAGTCAGAGGACACCTCACATGACCCCTTTTGGAGAAACCGGAAATGTGGGCGTGGCCTTGGGTGGTGTGGGCATGGCTTGGGGTGATGTGGGCGTGGCTTGGTGGGATGTGGGCGTGGTCTAATCAGTGTGAGAAGTTAATATGTTGTTCCTCACCCCCAGGACAAGCCTTGGCTCAAAGTTTTGTGGTGTTATGCTAATCTGTTGGGATGTGTTGTGATTTTTTTGGTGACTCGCCCCGCCCCCTGACACGCCCACTTTTGGCCAAGGGGCTTGGCATGCCTCCCCCAATATTTGGTGGCAGCCCAAGCATTCATTTTGTTTTTGTTTGACAAACAGACGCACGCTGAGACGGGACGATTAAATACAATTTCCCCTTGAAAAGAACTAAAATATATCAAAACATCAAATCAAAGAGGCAAAAAGAAAAGCCCTTCAAAATAAGAGTTTGTGTGTTGTCTTGGTGGACACGCTCACCTCTCCAGGTCCTTCTGTGGCCTGAGGAGAGACAAACAAAAACAAACATGTAAATGTAAAACCATGGAAGTGACGTCACATGTACTACTGCTTGTTTACACACAACAAAAACAAACAATAAATAAATGAAGACTAACGTGGGAAAATGACTGAGTGTATTTTAATAATAAAAACAAACAGAAACCTGAACTCCACGATGTAGATGTTCTTGAATCCTGGCAGCCGCTCGAAGGCGTCTGCGATCTGGAAGGCGCACAGAAAGACAGAAAAACAGATTTAGATTTTAATATTATAATTATAAATATAGTTATGCAGCGCCACCTTCAGTCTCCTGCGGTGCTGCAGCTCAGACGCTCATGTAGAGCCAATCTGAAACTTGTGTGGGAGTTAAACATAATCATGCATAATAATGTTAAATAAATGTTTAATATTGTTATACAGAATTAGTTGAATAAATAAATAAAAACTAACAACACAGAAACTTTGAACCAAAAATCAAAAACCAGAAAATTAAAATTAAAATCACATGAAATTTAGAAAATAAACAACAAAAAAACAAGAAAACCTTATAGTCAGAAATTTGCGATTTTTTTTTTTTTGTTGCAAACTTTAAACTCTAATCTCAGAGAATTTCAGACTTTTTAAATAATAAATAAAATATAATTAAATGAATTTGTGACTATGATCTTTGAATTGTCCATCTTTTTCTATGATTTTTTTTCTCATGAATTTATGAATTTCTAAATTCAGAATTTTGGAGTTTTAGTTTTTAAAAAATCACAATTTTATGATGTAAATCTGTGATATTTTTCTCATAAATGTAAGTTTAAGTTTAATCGCAGAGAAATGTACAAGTTTTTTCTTGTAAATCCACAACTTTAATCTGGGAAATCCTGAGTTTTTTTCCCCAGAATATCAGAATATCACCCTCTCTCAGTCTGCAATGTCATTTTTTTCCCAACGGTGGCTCTGATACACCATCGTACACACTGACTCCTCTGTCTCTCTCTCTCTCTCTCTCTCTCCTGCGCCTGCTGTTTCTATTAGTCTGTTATTCTCTCCATATTTCCCTCGTTAATGGCCTCCACCTCGACATAAAGACCATAAACTGAGTTTCCGCGTCAGCGCCGGTGGATCAGAGCCCGGAGCGCCGCGGCTCAAACTCCCGCAGGAGCAGGAATCCACCTCCCCCCTCCTCTTCACCTCCTCCCTCCTCCTCCCCTCCTCCTCCCCCTCTTCCTGGCAGAGGCTCACATCTTACGTCTCATTTCTCGGCCGAGTCGATTACAGAGCGAGTCACGGCTCAGATCAGCTCTCTGGGCTTCCCAGAACTCCTGAGCCTCGTATCAAACCACAGCAAAGTGTGTGTGGGAAGACGTGAACATCCTGAACGTCAGAGGAGGATGAGGAGGAAGAGGAGGAGAGGGAGGAGGAAGTGGTCTTGGCAGGAAAACAAAAACACAAAACTGCTGAGCAAAGTTCTTTACAATGTAACTTATGTATTTTTCCCAAAAATGACGTAACACCATAAATGTGGTTTGTGCTGAAAAAGATATCAACATCTGCCATTATACAGTCTGTTATCCCTGTTGCCATGACTACCAGCATCGCTTTCCTGTCACTACATGCTGACTGAGTCATGTGACGTCGTGTTATGACACAAGGCTGGCTGTGGTAATCTCTCTCTTTTATTTTTTTCTGTTGTTCACCTCTGGATGTCCAGTGGTTCAATTCCTATGGGTAGCATTTCCTGTTAGCTTAGCATAAAGACTTGAAGTCTATGGGAGTTGTTAGCCTGAGTAAATCTCCCAGTAGCTCTGAAACCGTCTTATTTACACAGTGGATCGGGAGCATCTGAAATTTGTGTTTGAAAACCAGAGCTGATTCGTCCTGAACTGTTCTGACGCTGCGATGAATCCGCTGACCAATCAGTGCTCATTGTGCTGCTCGGCCAATGAAATAACAGCTTGTTATTGATCCTGGCTGACATCCATGACTGACATCTGTGTAATAATTTGTATTTTATTTGTTTTTCTGTATTTTGTTTTTTATTTTTATGACTGCTCTCACCCCTCAGCACAAAAAAAAAGAAAAAAAAATCTTGCCGTGTGTCCCGAACGTTAGCAACACGTCTCTGCAGCAGCAGCACGAGACCGAAGCCCTGCGCGTTGGTGTGTATTTCAAAGTAAAAGCCCTGAGGCAGCGGTGAGGTTACCTTGCGGGTGAACTGGCGGCTCAGCTGCTGGTACTCGAAGCTGCTGGGGTCCCTCAGGGCCTCGTTGTAGATTTCCCCCCTCAGTTTGATGCTGAGCTCCACCACCTGGTCCCTCAGGGGCCTCGGGGGCCGCAGCATCGTGTCGTCGATCTCATTTCCAATCTAAATGAGCAGAGACACGCACAGGTAAAGTAAAACACACAGAATTATGAACGTACGAATTGGCACAAAGAAATTTTCTTTCCTGGTTTTATATCTGCTGTAAATCTGCAAAAGGGTTATGTGATCACTGCGACGGTATATTGGTGTGACTGTAATGGGGAACAAAATAAGTAAAGAGCTGGGGAGGGAGGTTAATATTCCAAGAGAAAAAAGTCTTTACGAGAAAAAAACCCGGCTGAGATTAAAATGGTAAATTTATGAGAAAAAACTCAACAATTCTGAGACTATAAAGTCATAAACTTGTGAGAAAACAATTTACATCTTTATAAGCAAAAAAATCAACAATTCTGAGATAACAATGTTTTTTTCTCTGAGTATTTCCCCCCCCCAGCTCGACTTTTTTCCTGCAGTGGCCCTGACATGCCGCCACAATCCACCAGTGTAACCACAGCCAGAAATACTGGGAAGACATAACAGATCTATCAATGGATATAGACATTAGCACCAGCATCTCATCTTGTTTCTGTGGTGTTTAAATAATATGTAACTACACAGTCAGGCTCCTATTACAAACATTTAAGTACAACCACAGCTACCGCACCTGATCCATGCTAGCTTACCATGTTCTCCTGCTCGTCTTCGAAGTCGAAGCCGTTGTTTCCCAGCAAGTCGTTGTTTGTCTCAAATTGTCTCTCTGTTGGTTCCGGGAAGTTCCCGTTGTTGTATTCGACCACATACTCGGTTGTGGTCTCCAAAGAGGCGGCGGGCGTCACCTGCTGTGTGGATTCACTTCCATCGGCTTCCACAGCAGTTCCTGGGGTGATCTCGTCCGAGGAATCGGGTGCCACTTCCTCTGGAGTCTTGGGGATGATTTCTTCTGCTGGAGAGATTTCTTCAGCATCTTCTGGGACAACCTCCACAGGAGTTACCCGGGTGCTGTCTTCACCTGGGACGTTGTCTTCAAGCTCTGGAGGCGACTCTGGCGTGACTTGGGCGTCCTCGGATTTGCTGTCACCCTCAACTTTGGAAACTTCTCCGGCAGTGGTTGTTTCCGGACGGGCTTCAGCAACATCTTCGGGAACTGTCGGAGTCTCTGGCAGGACTTTTTTGTCTGGGACAGATTCAGGTGCAGGAACTTCTGTCGGCGTTTCCGTGTCAAACATCTCTGTGGTGGTTCCTGGTGGGATTTCTACTTCAGAGTCTCCCGGGAACTCCACCGTGACCTCCGGGGAAGCTTCTCCCATCGGTTCAGTGGTTTCTTCGACTTCAGTCCCAGGTGATAATCCCTCTGTGTCCTCTGGAGGGATCACCATCACTGGAGTCGTCTCGTCGTCGGAGTCTGGAGGGGTTTCCTGTGTCATTTCTGGGACCTCCTCTGTCACGCCTGGCTGAGTTCCCTCTGCTTCTGGTTTGTCCACAGATTTTTCCCCTTCCTCAATCTTCTCCTCAGAGGTTTCTCCAGCTTGTTCTTCTTCTCCAGCTGTGTCCTGTGTGTCATCTACAGGTGGTGCTGCAGAGTCCGTGTCCTCCTCTGAAGTTTCTACACCAGGCTCTGCTTCTTCTTCTGGAGTTTCTAAACCAGTCTCTGCTTCTTCTTTTTCAGAGTCTGCACCAGGCTCTGCTTCTTCTGGAGTTTCTATTATGGTCTCTACCTCCTCTTTTTCAGATTCTACACCAGGCTCTGCTTCTTCTTCTGGAGTTTCCGTGGCGCTCTCTACCTCCTCTTTTGCAGTTTCTGTACCAGGCTCTGCTTCTTCTGTAGTTTCTACACCAGGCTCTGCTTCTTCTTCTGGAGTTTCCGTGGCGCTCTCTACCTCCTCTTTTGCAGTTTCTGTACCAGGCTCTGCTTCTTCTGTAGTTTCTACACCAGGCTCTGCTTCTTCTTCTGCAGTTTCAGCACCAGGTTCTGCTTCTTCTGTAGTTTCTACACCAGGCTCTACTTCTTCTTCTGCAGTTTCAACACCAGGTTCTGCTTCTTCTGTAGTTTCTGCACCAGGCTCTGTTCCTTCTTCTTCTGGAGTTTCAACACCAGGCTCTGCTTTTTCCCCTGTGGTTTCTACAGCAGGCTCTGCTTCTTCTTCTGGAGTTTCTGTGGTGCTCTCTACCTCCTCTTTTGTAGTTTCTGTGCCAGGCTCTGCTTCTTCTTCTGCAGTTTCTACACCAGGCTCTGCTTCTTCTTCTGCAGTTTCTACACCAGGCGCTGCTTCTTCTTCTTCTGGAGCTTCTGTGGTGCTCTCTACCTCCTCCTTTGTAGTTTCTGTGCCAGGCTCTGCTTCTTCTTCTGGAGTGTCTACACCAGGCTCTGCTTCTTCTTCTGGAGTGTCTACACCAGGCTCTGCTTCTTCTGGAGTTTCTACACCAAGCTCTGCTTCTTCTTCTTCTGGAGTTTCTGTGGTGGTCTCTACACCCTCTTTTGCAGATTCTACACCAGGTTCTGCTTCTTCTTCTGCAGTTTCAATACCAGGCTCTTCTTCTTCTTCTGCTTCTTCTGTAGATTCTGCACCAGACTCTGCTTCTTCTGGAGTTTCTACACCAGGCTCTGCTTCTTCTTCTGGAGTTTTTACACCAGGCTCTGCTTCTTCTGTAGTTTCTATTACGGTCTCTACCTCCTCTTTTTCAGATTCTACACCAGGCTCTGCTTCTTCTTCTGTAGTTTCTACACCAGGCTCTGCTTCTTCTTCTGTAGTTTCTTCACTAGGCTCTGCTTCTTCTGGAGTTTCTACACCAGGCTCTGCTTCTTCTTCTGGAGTTTCTACACCAGGCTCTGCTTCTTCTTCTGGAGTTTCTACACCAGGCTCTGCTTCTTCTTCTGGAGTTTCTACACCAGGCTCTGCTTCTTCTTCTGGAGTTTCTACACCAGGCTCTGCTTCTTCTGTAGTTTCTACACCAGGCTCTGCTTCTTCTTCTGGAGTTTCTACACCAGGCTCTGCTTCTTCTTCTGGAGTTTCTACATCAGGCTCTGCTTCTTCTTCTGGAGTTTCAACACCAGGCTCTGCTTCTTCTGTAGTTTCTTCACTAGGCTCTGCTTCTTCTTCTTCTGCAGTTTCTATTACAGTCTCTACCTCCTCTTTTTCAGATTCTACACCAGGCTCTGCTTCTTCTTCTGTAGTTTCTTCACTAGGCTCTGCTTCTTCTTCTGCAGTTTCAACACCAGGCTCTGCTTCTTCTGTAGTTTCTTCACTAGGCTCTGCTTCTTCTTCTTCTGCAGTTTCTATCTCCTCTTTTTCAGATTCTACAGCAGGCTCTGCTTCTTTTGCAGTTTCTGTACCAGGCTCTGCTTCTTCTTCTGCAGTTTCTACACCAGGCTCTGCTTCTTCTGCAGTTTCGACACCAGGCTCTGCTTCTTCTGCAGTTTCTATTACGGTCTCTACCTCCTCTTTTTCAGATTCTACACCAGGCTCTGCTTCTTCTTCTGCAGTTTCAACACCAGGCTCTGCTTCTTCTGCAGTTCCTACACCAGGTTCTGCTTCTTCTGCAGTTCCTACATCAGGTTCTGCTTCTTCTGCAGTTTCTACACCAGGCTCTGCTTCTTCATCTGCAGTTTCTACATCAGGCTCTGCTTCTGCAGTTCCTACACCAGGCTCTGCTTCTTCTGGAGTTTCTACACCAGGCTCTGCCTCTTTATCTGCAGTTTCTACATCAGGCTCTGCTTCTGCAGTTTCTACACCAGGCTCTGCTTCTTCTGCAGTTCCTACACCAGGTTCTGCTTCTTCTGCAGTTCCTACACCAGGTTCTGCTTCTTCTGCGGTTTCTACACCAGGCTCTGCTTCTTCATCTGCAGTTTCTACATCAGGCTCTGCTTCCGCAGTTTCAACACCAGGCTCTGCTTCTTCTGCAGTTTCTACACCAGGCTCTGCTTCTTCTGTAGTTTCTACACCAGGCTCTGCTTCTGCAGTTTCTACACCAGGCTCTGCTTCTTCTGCAGTTTCTTCACCAGGCTCTGCTTCTTTTGCAGATTCTACATCAGGTTCTGCTTCCTCTTCTGTAGTTTCTACACCAGGCTGTGCTTCTTCTGGAGTTTCTACACCAGGCTCTGCTTCTTCTGCAGTTTCTACTACGGTCTCTAACTCATCTTTTGCAGTTTCTGCACCAGGCTCTGCTTCTTCTTCTGCAGTTTCAACATCAGGTTCTGCTTCTTCTGTAGTATCTGCACCAGGCTCTGCTTCTTCTTCTGCAGTTTCAACACCAGGTTCTGCTTCTTCTTCTTCTGGAGTTTCTATATCAGGCTCTGCTTCTTCTTCTGCAGTTTCAACACCATGCTCTGTTCCTTCTTCTTCTGGAGTTTCTACACCAGGCTGTGCTTCTTCTTCTGCAGTTTCTACACCAGGTTCTGCTTCTTCTGCAGTTTCTACATCAGGCTCTGCTTCCTCCTCTGCAGATTCTGCTTCCTTTACTGTTTCTAGTGGAGCATTTGCTTCCCCTTTTTCTGGTTTTTCTATTACAGACTCTGAAGATTCTACAGCTGGCTCTTCTTCTGCAGTTTCTACCACAGTGTCTTCTTCCTCTTCTGCACTTTCTACACCTGGACCTGCTTCCTCTGTAGTTTCTACAGTAGTCTCTACTTCTTCTACAGTTTCTACATCAGATCCCGCTGCTTCTGTAGTTTCCACACCTGGCCCTGTTCCTTCTGCAGTTTCTGTTTCTTCTTCTGCAGATTCTACAGCAGTTGTTGCTTCTTCTGCTGTTGCTGTTTCTACTGCAGATTCTGCCTCCTCTGCAATTTCCACATCTGGCTCTGCTTCTTCTTCTGCATTTTTAACAGCAGAATTTGCATCTTCTGCTGTTTCTACTGCAGACTCTACTTCCTCTTCTGTAGATGTCACAATGGATTCTGTCTCTTCTCTTGGTACTACTGCAGACTCTGCATCTTCTGCAATTTCTAAATCAGAGTCTGTTTCCTCATCTGCAGTTTTGACAGCAGATTCTGATGCTGTTGCAGATTCTGATACTGTTGCCTCTACTTCCTCTTCTGCTGTTTCTACTGCAGACTCTGCATCTTTTTCTGCCGGTGCCACAACAAGTTCTTCTTCTCCAGGTACTGTTGCAGGCTCTGCTTCTCCCTCCGCAAGTTCTACAGCAGATTCTGCTTCCTCTTCTGCAGGTTCTGCTTCTGTTTCTACCGTTTCAACAGCAGGTTCTGCTTCTTCTACTTTTTCAACTACAGCCTCTGCTTCCTCTTCTGCAGATTCTGTTTCCCCAGGTACTATTGCAGACTCTGCTTCTTCCTCTGCATGCTCTACAGCAGATTCTGCTTCTTCTACCACAGTTTCAGTAGGAGCTTCTGCTTCTTCTGTTGCAGATTCTGCTTCGTCTGCAGTTTCTACTGCTGGTTTGGCCTCTTCCTCTGCAGATTCCACAGCAGATTCTGTCTCTTCTACTGGAGCTATTGCTTTCTCTTCTTCTGTAGTTTCTACTGCTGATGCTACAGGAGCCTCTGTTTCTTCTACTGGAGCTACTGCTTCTTCTTCTTCTGCAGGTTCTGCTGCAGACTCTGCTTTGTCTTCCACAGTTTGAACAGCAGCTCCAGCTTCCTCTTCTGCAGATGCTACAGCAGATTCTGCTTCTACTTCAGGTACTATTACAGACTCTACTGTAGTTTCTGATTCCCCTTTGGAAGGTTCTGTAGCAGATTCAGCCTCTTCTTCTGCAGTCTCTAAAGCAGACTCTGCTTCTTCTTCTTCTTCTTCTTCTTCTTCTGTAGTTTCTAGTACATCTCTGTCCTCAACAAATTCTACAGATATCTCCTCTTCTCCAACTTGAACTGGTTCTCCTTCTGCAACTTCAGATGCTCCTTCCTTTGTTTCTTCTGTGGTTTCTCCCGGTGCTTCCACTGGCTCCTCCTTTTCTTCTCTTTCTGTTTCTTCTGCTGCTTGAACTTCAGCTGTTTCTATTGTGACATCTACTTCTTCTTCTTCTATCTTTTCTTCCTCTGTCACAATGGCCTCCTCTGCTCCCTCAGCTACTTCTTCTTCTGCTTTTTCTTCATCTACTATCTGAATCGGTTCTTCTTCTACTGTTTCTGTTGTTATGACTTCTACAGCAGTTTCAGTAGTCTCTTCAACTTTGTCCTCTGTCTTTACCTCTGCTATTTCTTCTTGCATGATTTCTAGTATTTCCCTTGGAGCCTCAGTTGTCTCTTTCTCTATTGGCTCTGTCTCTCCTACTATAATTTCTGATGGTGCCTCCTCGGTGACCTGTGGGAGGTCATCATCTTCATCATCTTGTAAGATCAGTACAGCAGGCTCAGAGGTGACCTCCGTCATCAGTCTTGGTGTGTCTGCTGTAGTTTTAATGTTTTCATGGAAATCTACCACCATCTCGTCTGTTGTGATCAAAACAGTGGCCATGGAGGGAACCTCACTTTCTTTCTCTGCAATGGCTTCTTTTTCTGGAGCCACATCCAGAATATTTTCATCACTTTCCTCTGAATCTTCATCCGTTATCAGAACTACAGTCGGAGTGGCCACTGATGAGACTTCGACTTCATCTTCTGCAGCAATCTCTGAGGGATGTTCCTCAGTTCCCCATTCAGGTTCCTCCACGATTATTGCTTCTTCAGCTACTTTAGAGACATCTGGTATTGTTTCCTCTATGTGCACTGGAGAATCACCTGTTGTTTCTGCTGTGTCCTCTACAATCTCATTAGTAAAGGTCAAGTCCGGGGTGGCGTCTGTAATTTGTTTGCTTACTGGAGCCTTTGTGGCCTCAGTCACAGCATCAGTTGGAGCCTCTGTCGTGACCTCAGAAAAAACATCTGGACTCAGTTCCTCCACTGGAGCAGGCACTGTGGTGGTTTGTGGAGTCGCCTCAACTACAGATTCTGTGAAGGCATATTCAGCCACAGCCTCAGAGGGCGGCTCTACATCAACCGAGGTAGGTTCTACAAAGATTTCTTGAATCGTCTCAGAATCGGGGCGAGGAACATTCTCATCCGCATCAGGAACAGCCACGAGAATCTCCTCTTCATCCTCCACCATGTTGTGTGCAGCCTCCTCCTTAATCGTACCCGGGACAGCATTGTCTTCCTCGACTTCCTGAACGATCACAATGGTGGGTTTTGGGGTAAAAGAGTCAACGGCCTTGGCGACGGTGACCTCCTCAATGTCCTCAACGTAAACTTCTCCGGCCTCCAGGGGAACCTCGTCCGTGATGACCCCGGCCGGATGATCTGGATCTGAAGTGAAATCGCCTCCAGTTTCCTCAGACGTGGTGGCAGCGGCGGGGTCAGAGGTCAGACCCACGGGACTCTTGGTCGAAGTCGTTGTGAGGACCGACCAGTCAGGGGTTCCAGTGGTGAGCTCCAAGTCGGGCAAAACGACGTCCTGCCAGGTTGTGACTGTCTCTGTGAAGAAAGACAGAAACAATAAAGAAAAATAAAATCAAGAGTTCATATCAGCACATATGTAGGCGCAGTATGGACAAAATCAGATATCCCAATATTACCTTGATGTTGACATTGCGATGATATTGTAATGACTATCATGCTTTCATAACAAATTTATATAATAAATTTGTTATAAGTTCAGACACTGCATCGCTGCCTTTAAAGCCAGGAAAAAGACAACATTTGAACCATATCATGATAATTTAATATAATATCTATATGTATCGCCAAGACTGACATGTGTGCAGGTTTCCTGCTGTGGAACAAAAACTTTTAATTTGTAGTTCTGCGTTGCTACAGGAGCTGAAACATCTGAGCTGCAGATGGATAAACAAACAACATGTACAAGTGAAATAAACAGAAATAATGATATTCCCATGAATTCCACTAAGGATAAATATGGGACAGCTATTAGATAGAGAGAGAGACATGAGCCTGGAGCAGCTGTTTAGCCTGAAATCCTCAGAAATTAGCCTGTGCAGTATAAAAATAAAATTAAAGTAAAATAAAAAATAAAAATAAATAGCCTGGAGAGGTGGCTGCTAAATCCCATAGTAGAAAAAATATATATTTTTTTTTATAACTAGTTTTTTTTTCCCCTAAATTTGTAACTTTATAATCTCAGAATTTTTGAGTTTTTTTCTCTCATGAATTTTTGTTTTCTTGTCAAAAACTTCAATCTCTGAATTTCTGATTTTTTCTTGCAAACTTCTGACTTTTTTCCCTCAGATATCAAGTTTTTGTCTCGTAAACTGATGACTTTAATCTCGTAAATTTAATCCCCTAAAATGCCGTCAAAATGTTAAGCAGAGTGAAGCTTTTTTTTTTTTTTTTTTTTTTTTTTTTTTGTAGGTGAGAGTGTTTACTCCTGTCCTCGGGTTTGTTTGGCCGCATGAGACCAGAAGAGCTTTTAACCTGCTTAAACTCAGGTGACACAAAACACGCCGCTGCACCTCCTGCAGAGACATCGGTTCAGCCCACACACACCGCACTACTGAAGTACTGCAGTACTCTGATACTGCAGTAGTCCAGTATCATGTACATACATTAAAAGTAAAGTAGTACTTGGAATATCACCTTAACATGAATAAAGTCAAATTAAAGGTATTTTAGCCGTGTATATTCCTTAAAAACAGTTTCTTTCCCTGGGCCATCATCTCACACATACACACACACTCACACACACACACACACACACACACACACACACACACACACACACACATTCATTTCAGCGTCACATTAGCTGGATGTGTGTCAGTGTGTCTGATTAATTTGTGCCGGTCACGAGGAGCTCTCCTGATTTCGTTCTACCATGATAATCTCTTTTATTCTATAATCCTAATATGACTTCCTGTTGGAGTTGTTGCAGGAGATTGTGACGCAGCAATCCAACTTTTAGTGACCTTCCTGGTGAATCGGTGAACTCACTCTTTAAAAAAAACAAAAACGAAAACAACAAAAAAACAAAAGCAAAAGAAATCATATTTGTGGCGAGGTGGAATCAAACGATCGATACTCCCTGTAATCCAGACTTCGTGTTGTTTACGGCTCTGAGGCGCCGGGCGACACGCAGCGGCGGCTCTGCGGCAGCGAAACGGGAATATGAATGGAACGCGTTAGACAGATTAATCGGACTATTGTCTTATTTAGAATAAGGCCAACAGTGGGATTATTCAGTCCATAGTAAAACGTAAATAATCCGACTATTGGCTTTATTGTACAAAGACAATAGTCGGATTAATCTTCTGCGCGAGTTCACGGATTCAGCAGGAAAAGTCGGGAAAAGAGTCGGATCGCTGCTCCTGTGTCAAAATCTGCTGTGAAAAAACTCAAACGGGAAGTCATGTTGGGATTAAGGAGCATGTCAGGCGGAAATTACCCTCAATAATCCAGACTAAAACTGAATTACTCCACATATTAGCCAGTTTCCCCTCAATACAGGAACGATAAAATATTTCTGTTATGATTCTGCGACTGTAATTCAAGCTAAACTAATAATGGACATTTCTTAATCCAGGTTTTGTCTTAATCCGGTCTGAATCGGTTCTGCAGGCTGAGGAAACGTCACGCTGGGTTTTATTTGACTTTTTCAGCTGAACCAAACAAACCCAGCTGAGGAGATGTAGTGTGGACGTCTGGCTGGGCGGGGCCAGGTGCACCCCCCCACACCTTCCTCCTCCTCCCCTCTTCCTCCTCCTCCCCCCCACCTCCTCCCCACCCCCCCTCCTCTGCCAGCCTTCATTCACCAGGCAGGAAAGAGGCTTAAGGATCTATTCTGAGCCGCGAGCGTGTCAAGGGAATCAGCCGTGCTGTACCCACCGCTCGCTCGGATAAGACAGATCGAGGTGTGAGGTGAGGAGTCTGGCACACACGCACACACGCACACACGCACACACACACACACACACACACACACACACACACACACACACACACACACACACACACACCAAGGCACTGAAACCATGTGAGGACACAGAGATAATGCCTGGTAGCGCTGCCACAGCCATGTGTGTTTTCAGTAAAGTGAAGAGAGTGAGAGCATGAGAGTATGCATGGCATTCACTCACTCCATTCATTCACTCACTTACTCACTCATTCACTGATTCATTCACTGATTCATTCATTCCTTCACTAGAGCAGACTGTAGCTGCCAGAATGTCATTTAACCTGTGAAATTTGGTATTTTTTAAGAAACTGGGTGCACTGGGTCTGCAGAGTCAAGCCTGAATGATGTTGATCTGATTTATTTTGACATGTTAAAGAATACATGTGTATATTAAACATCATATGTACACATAAAATATCATGGATAACTAGTTTTTCCATTGCAGTCAGTGAGGAGGTCAAGGTGCTTTTGGTTTGAAACGTTTTTCACTCCTCTGTCTCTCGTCTGCATGAGTGTGTATGTGCCGTACATGCATGTACTGTGTGTAAGTGAGAATGTGTGTGTGCATGTTTATGCAAATGTGTGTGCATGCAAAAGTTCAGCTGTTGTTTTGAAATGTCTCTGTGCTTATTGCTTGGAAAGTGCTCTATAAATAAAATTATATTCCTCTTATTATTAATTTTTCGGTGTGATAATAAGTTGTGATGCAGAGACAGCGCCAACGTCCCTCCAGAAAACAGCTTTCACGCAGAGCCACTACATGTCCTCTGTGGGCTTCCGTAGCGTTAGCCTTGGCTTGGACATGTTATTTTTCATCAGCGTGTGTTCTGCTTGTCTCTCAGGCCAGTTTCATTTTTAATAAAGAGCTGCAGTTTTTTGGTGTTTGTAGTTTTGTAATCTGTTATTCTGCAACATTAAGAAACTGTGTGACCTTTGAGTTTTCAGTTAAAGGTTTGAAACCCGTCCAGAATCCACTGAGACGTGTTTCCAGGAGGTTTGGCTGCCGGGTGACACACGGCGAGGCCTGGTGTCGCTGCTGTTTACCTGGCAGAGCGCCGGCCGGCGGGACCTCGGGCTGGACGGTGGTCGCCTCGGAGCTGGACGGACGAGAAACAGAGAGAAGAACATTTAGAGAAGAGCAGAACAGCGTCTGAGCGAGCGCGACACCGTGGTTTGGTGTTTTTCTAAAATGAATCTGCCAACAACTCAGAACAGAAATCAGCTGAGCTTCTGCGTGGGATTGAGAGGAGGCTGATCCTGATCGACCTCTGAGGCCTGATCTGACTTTCTGGAGGAGGAGCAGATTTCAGCAGTGATTTGAGGTTTTTGAGGTTTCAGGACACAAATAAAAAAAAAAAAGCGGCCACATGGCAGCTGACTGGTTTTTGCAGAAACTCCTGATGATTTACTTTTTGCCTCTAAATCCATTCCGTTACAGACAGGTGTGTTCGGCATCCCTGAAAACCCCCAGATCGATGCTGGTTCTGAGTCAATACGAGGTTCAGTTCTGCAGATATGAGCCCCAGGACCCTCCATTGTAAGTCAATGGGAAATATGTGAAAGTGTTAAAAAACTGTTTTTATTGGGGGACGCGTTTAGGAATTTGTTTCAAGCCGTTCTGAGTCAAGTAACTTTTCCATGATTTCATTCACTTTAGACTTTTCAGTGTAAAAGCAAGACTTTTATTTTGACAAAAATTAACCTGGACTTAATGAAATTAAAAGTCCATGGCATTGTGTTTTTTATTAGCTGTTGTTCTGATGTGTAATTTTCCCTCATTGGAGACATATTCATATTCACTGCTACTGGAAAAGGCATAATAATAATTGGGTGTGTTTAAAGTCAGTAAGACAGTAAGACACCGACCAAAACAAAACCAAGTGGGAAAAAACCACAGACTGTTCCTTTAAATGTGAAAAATGTGGAAAAGGTTCTTTATTTCCTGTCTTTATCTCTGTCTAAAACTTTACAGCCTTTACGTTCCCCTTTTTAAAAAGTCACTGAACTACAGCAGGGAGCCGCCCGGGTTCAGCCTGGCGGGGGCGCTAGAGGGACCGTCCCGGGGTCCCTGGTGTTGACAGGGTTCTTTAGGGTTCTTTAGGGTTCCTGTGAGTCTGAGCAGAAGCAGAACTGGAGAAAACCTCAGTGCAGACGTTTGGCAGTTTGTGTGTTTTCATCATGAACAAACAGCATGCGAGTGAAAAAAAAAAAAAGAAAAAAGCTTCAGCAGTAACACAACAAGTGCTTAAGCCACACACACACACACACACACACACACACACACACACACACACACACACACAGACTCTTCACACTTTGCTTTTGCAAGAAGGCAAATACTAAAACTGGCAAACAAAAACAGAGAGGAGCCCACTCATTCACACCTGCAACCGCATGCGTCATTTCTGCAGTGTGTGTGTGTGTGTGTGTGTGTGTGTGTGTGTGTGTGTGTGTGTGTGTGTGTGTGTGTGTGTGATCTCCAGCGAGCTGAAAGCCACAGAACTAAAAGCGAAGCAGCAGCTCCAGCAGCTCGGCATGCAGAGCTCCTCTGACCAGCTGCAGTCAGTTAACCCCTAAAAACCCAAATTAAACCCCTTTCATATCAAATCTATGGATCAGACGTCAGGCTCTTGGCCCGGGACGGCGCGGTGTGGCCCGGGACGGCCCGGGACGGCGCGGTGTGGCCGTCTTCACCGTCCAGATTAACTGGGATATAATTTCGGTTTTGACGGAGAAAAACCCTCAAAACAGTTTGAAAGATTCTTCCCTTGGTCAGTTTTACATTTTCAGATTAACAAAATAAAATCAAGATGTTCAGTTTTCACAGTCTGAGGGTTTTGTTGTGAACTGACTGCAACCCAGTTAAAGGAATATTCCACCGTTTGTGGGCTAAACCCCCTTTTTCTTTTCCTGATCTCCCCAGACTGAGACCAGATGTTGGACACCATCTTCACCTCTGGACGTCCAGTGGTTCAGTTCCTGTGGGTAGCATTTCCTGTTAGCTTAGCATAAAGACTTGAAGTCTATGGGAGTCGTTAGCCTGGCTCAGTCAAAGTGACAAAATAACCCTTCCATCATCTTTCGACTGTTTTTTTTTTTTTTTTTAATTCCAAAACATGTTGAGTCACTGTAAGGTTTTGATTCTTACTTTGGTGGGAGGAAGGAAGGAAGCAAGAAAGGAAGAAAGGAAGAAAGGAAGAAAAGAAGGAAGCAAGAGAGGAAGGAAGGAAAGAAAAAAGATGGAAACAAGGAAGAAAAGAAGGAAGGAAGGAGGGAAGGAAAAAGGAAGAAAGGAGGGAGGGAATGAAATAAGGAAGAAAAGAAGGAAGGAAGTAAAGAAAATGGCAGGAAGGAAGGAAGGAAGGAAGGAATGAACAAAGGAAAGAAGTAAGAAGGAGGGAAAGAAGGAAGGAGGGAAGGAGGGAGAGAAGGAGTGAAGGAAGCAAAGAAGGAATTAACGAAAGGAGGAAAAGAAAAGAAAGGCAAAAAAGAATGAAGAAAGGGAGGAACAAAGGAAAGTAGGAAGGAAGGAAGGAGGAAGGAAGGCAGGAAGGAAGAAGTCATCAGCCAGGTTAATGACTCCCATAGACTTCAAGTCTTTATGCTAAGCTAACAGGAAATGCTACCCACAGGAACTGAACCAGGGGACGTCCAGAGGTGAAGGTCCAACATCTGGTCTCAGTCTGGGGAGGAGGGGAAAGGAGGACTTTTCCAAAAACGGTGGACTTTTCCTTTACAGCTTAGCGTGCAGGGCAGTGTTTGCTGTTTGCAGGCCTACCTGCAGGGGGCGGGGCCCGGCGTGGTGGCCACGCTGCAGGAGGACAAGTGACGGAGAACACAACAGAGCGGTGAACAAAGAACTTCCCAAGAGGAGAAACTTAGGATTTCATTTAAGTGGCTCGTTGAGTCGAGCCGACAAATCCACAAAATATCTGAAGAAACTGTCTGGTAAGAAACTTTTCTAGACCCAGCTAGTGACTGTTAATTAAAAAAAAAAAAAAAAAAAAAAAAAAAAAAATATATATATATATATATATATATATATATATATATATATATATATATATATATATATATATATATGGTTCTTTTAATTATAATCTTACAGTGTGTGTTGTATAATTGTATTGTCATAATTCTGATTATTTTGGATGCTGCAGTTCCTTCGTGCTGTTTGCTACTGACCTGTTGTACGTCGCCGCCATCGCCACCATCTGAAACAAACAGAGACATTAATAAACAAAACCCCTTAGTCATGTTTTTAAAATATAGATGAACAATCAGCACATACACCAACATGCACTCGACCGCCATCTGCCGCTCCTCTGTAAAAACCTGTCTCGGCTCCAGCACGTTTTTTAGCAAACCGACTCTTTGTGCTGAAAATAATTCGGTTAGGTCCAAGCTAATGTGGAGAACTCTACTCTGGAGGGTCTTGTCGGGTTCCAGCCCTTTTGTAGAACTCTACTCTGGAGGATCCGATTGGGTTCTGGCTCACTTCAAGGACTCTACTCTGAGGGATCCAGTGGGGATCTGGCTCACATCGGGAACTCTGCTCGGGAGGGTTCCATCAGGTTGCGCTTCCCACATTCAGATCACAGTCAGACCTCAGTGTGGACGCTGAAGTTGCGTATCGACACTAGGTGCACTGCAAAAAGTCAAAATCTTACCAAGATTATTTGTCTTATTTCAAGTAAAAATGTCTTATTTCTAGTCAAAATATCTCATTACACTTAAAATAAGACATGATCACCTCAGAAATAACTTGTTTTTAGACAATTTTCACTTGTTTCAAGTTAAAATTTACTTATAAGCAAATTTTTACTTGTTCACAAGTAAAAATTTGCTTGTTCCATTGGCAAAATTTGTTTCTTGTTTCAAGCTAATTTTCACTTGTTTTTAGACAATTTTCACTTGAAACAAGTGAATATTGTCTAAAGACAAGTTATTTCTGAGCTGATCATGTCTTATTTTAAGTGTAATGAGATATTTTGACTAGAAATAAGACATTTTTACTTGAAATAAGACAAATAATCTTGGTAAGATTTTGACTTTTTGCAGTATGGGAACGTAGAACGCACCTGGATGCCGTCTGGGTGTGAGACTCATGTTACCACCAGGTGTGAAGGCCGTCAGTCACTCAGGCTGTTTTTGTCTAAAAACTTTCACCATGTTCCATCTTGGCCCGGAAAAGACTTTTTTTTTTTTTTTTTTTAAATTTAATGCGACTATCCTGATAAAATAATAACAACAATAATAATGAAGTGACTAATGACAATAACAACTATCTGCAGCTCTAAAGACGTTTGGAGAAGCAGAAAACATTTCACTGTGGTATCCCTGCTCAACCTCACTCATTACAGATACAACACACACACACAAACACACACACACACACACACACACACACAGATGAAGACCAGGTGCACTCACACTCTTGATGAGGTTGTAGTGCGCCTCTGATTGGCTGAAATGTCGGCCAATCTCCATGACGCTGACGGAGCCGTCCTGGCAGCGGCCGACCCAATCCTGGTACTCGCGAGGATCCGGCAGGCGATCCCAAAAGATCTTAAAGGCTTCCCACACGGTCTCCTGGCACACTGCAACACACACACACACACACACACACACACACACACACACACTCACATGAAATATGAAACAAATGAATCTGTACCAGAATCTCATCCCACTGGTGGATTATTGACCTTGTTTGGAGATTAAAAAAAAAAAAAAAAGGTTTTAAGACACTGAGGATGATAGTGATTGGCTTTTAAAGATGGAATCTAACAACAGTGAAGTGTAGCTCTTCGACAAGTTTATCTCTTTTGTGATTGGTTCTATCCAATCATATCACTACAGGGAATCATCAGAGAATCGTGGGAAACAGGCCTCTGTTAGACTGGGATGAGATAATCCCACTTGTCTCCAACGCCAATCAGCCAGTTCCTTTACATTTGACCATTTTCACACCAAAAACAATGACAAGAGTTCAATTTTTCCATCACAGCATCAGGAACAAGTGGGATTATCTCATCCCTCTGGCAGATTACTGATCTTGTTTGAAGATAAACAAGATTTGAACACTGAAGTTGAGACTAAGTGACTTGAAAAGGAGATTTTTTTGCAGTGCAGGATTAATTTCAGCTGAAGTGTGAAGGCTCCAGTGCAAACAGCAGAGGGCCGAGGGGGCAGCCCTGCCTTTTACCACAAAATGACACAAGAGGGATTATCTTGTCCTGCTGGTGGATTATTGACCTTGTTGGAAGGAAAACAAGATTTGTACAGTGAAGAGACTTTTTGCAGTGCGGGGTCAGGCAGTTTTTGGCTCGGAGCTCGTCCAGCTGGTTTTAAGTCCCATGTCCTCCTGCTCCGGTGCAGTCGGTCCTGTCCTGACTGACCGAGCGGACAGACACACAGCTCAGGCCACTAAGTCACGGCGGTGAAATGGGATTGATGTTGACGCAGCGGCGACGTCCCGGCGTGACTGCCAGCCTCGCTGCTGCGTGACCCGCCGGCGCCAGGACACCGACCTGCTGCAAGTTTCACTTCACTGTCATTTAACTGACCAGGAACTGCTGGAGTGCAGAAAATTAAGATCTGTCAGTGCTCAAGAATGACGTCGAAACAATTTAACCCTTTGAAACCAGCGCGAATTCACTGGATTTATTCTGAAAAACACACAAGTGAAAGGGTGATCGGCAAATTAGAAAAATGTAGAATATTTGTGGGAAAAAAACTTTCACACACGTGCAAAAAAATACAGTGCGTATGTGGTTAATCTGCATTTAAGATTCATACAGAACCACAAATGAACAAGTTAATGATCAGGGGCCCTGGGAGTTTGGACCTGGTCGCTAATCCAGCTCAGATTACAATGGCTGAAATCTACTGACCTGGGATCTAAAAAAAAAAACTGTAACATTTCATTTTATTGACTAAATTAACGGGCACTTGGGACTAAAATGCCCGTGAGATTAAAAATCAGGTGGTAATTCAGAGCGCACTTCTTTGTACTGAAACCTGTTCACATCAAAATTCAAAATTAAAAACAGCGTCAGGACGGTGAGGACGGACCGGGACTCCTGGTGCCAGATTAAATTAACTGTAGAAGCGCCGATAACATGTTCATATTCCAGTAAACACAACGCACACGTGTTGAAAAACCGTCCCAAAAAGGTAAAAACTGCCTGGAACGGTCAGACGATGCGACATTAAACGCCTCGTGAAGGGTAAAGCTAAATGCTTACGTTGGTTTGTGAAAATGTGGATCTGATCAGGTTGGATTCCCCCGGGTGGAGCAAGGCACTAACACCACCGGGGGTGTGCCGATACGATTTCCAAAACCACCGCTTCTGAATCGCGTGCAGCCGCTGAGCCGGACGGCAGCTCGTCGGTTTGTCCCGTTCATCGTGTGCTCCAAAACAAGGAGAGATCGTGTTCTGTGTTCTCTGTGTTCTGTGTTTTGTGTTCTGCGTTCTGTGTTCTGACCTTTGACCTCGTAACAACCGGCTGCTTTAAGGTTGGCAACGTTGGGGTTTAAGCTCCTGGGGCAGTCTGTGCACACACCGAAAAATAAAGGTGCCAACTGGAACCAAAAAGGGTTCTTTGGGGTGATGCCATAGGGGAGCAATTGTTGGTTCCACAATGAACCTTTTAAAGAACCATCTATGGGATGGGTTCTTTCTGCCTCAAAGCCCCCTCAAATCAAGAAACATTTCCTTTAGGGGCCATAAATGGTCCTTTAAAGAACTAAAGAAGAAGAAAGAAGTAATTTTTAAGAAAGTTCTTTGTGGACCCAACTGGTTCAATAAAGAACCTTTTTCAAATGCTGACACTGTGGCATTTTTCACCGTTTTCCGATGGTTTATAGACATTAATCCATTCACTGAGAAATAATCTGCACATTAATCCACAATGAAAAGAATTGTTAGCTGCCGCCACCACCAAATAGCTCCAATAAACATGAAGAACCTTTAAAGAACCACAGAAAGTGTGTGAAGAACCAGCCCCTAAATAAAGAGGTTCTGATGGTTCTCTGTTGAACCAGAGAGCATTTTGAAGAACGTTATTTGTGTGGCAGTAAGATCACATGGTGTGTTAAGTGAAAGGTGGCATTACCTCGGAGGTGGAAGTAGCTCAGGTGGTGGCTGATGGCTTCGTTGAGCGTCTCCTGGGCGCACAGTTTCACTCCGCTGGGGAAGAGAATGTTCCTCTTTCTTCGAGACAGGGCGCCAGTTCCCGCATACGACTGCACCTGCCGCTCAAAGTACACGTCCAAGTTTTCTGATTGCAGCCGCGTCGCCGCCGCCGCCACGCTGTGGGAGGCATCTGAGAGGAGGCAGGCAGACAGGAAACAACAGAAAGAAAACACATCAATCAAATCCACAGGGAACGTTCAGCACCAAACAGGAAGACAGGAAGTCATCAGCATAGATCAAAGGTGCACATGTACCTGTTTCCACGCCGACGCACCCGGCGAGCAGCGCGGCGCCGAGAGCCCACAGGGCAAAAGTCCTGGAGTTTCCAGGCATGTCTGAACTCCAGCAGCAGCTTCTAGCTCCTGGTCTTCAACTCGTCCACCGCCACCGCCTCACGCTCATCCAGCCACTTGATCTCATGGTGTACCACACACACAGAAAAAAATCTTTTCAAAAATGAGGTAAATTCCTCTGAAGTTCCTGCGTGCCTCTGTCCCCCCGCCACCCTGACTGCTGTCACCGGCTGCAGGTCTGTGGCGGCTCCCAGGTAAGCAGATGGGACTCTGCTAGGAGATTTTTTCTCTTTGCTCTAATCCTATTTGTTAAGCTGCAGGGTGGAGGCAGCCAGAGCCACCAGCTCAGCCTCTCACTGAGGATCCTGCGCAGAACCAGCAGAACCAGCAGAACCAACAGAACCGGCAGAACCAGCAGAACCGGCAGAACCAGCATCACCGGCAGAACGGGCAGGACCAGCACAACCAGTAGAAGCAGCAACACCAGCAGAACCAGCAGAAGCAGCACTGGTGTTGTTAAGACTTGACCTGCAATAAAAGATGAAAATTAAAACTTTGTTCTCTGCTGTTTTATTTCAAATCATTTGATTTATTTCTTTTACTGTTTGGCAGAAACTGGCCGGGCTGGAACGTTCTCATGAATGAAAAGTACTGGAGAAACTCTCTGTTAACAGATATAAAACAAAATTTGCTTTAAAAAAAAAAAAAGGATTTTTTAGAGTTCAGTTTTTGTTTTTTAGCAAATGCTATTTTCATTTCAGTTCCACTGTTGATGGAAAAAGAAAGAGAGAAAATGACCCAGCAGGGCCGTTTTTACCTCAACAGGGAGAGAAATAAAAGAAATGAACTGAAATAAATGGGATTACATAAGAAACAAGTGGGATTATCTCATCTTGTTTGGAGAAAATCAGGATTATAACCCTGAGGATGAGGCTTATAGATTCAAGATGACCGTCAGGTAAAATAAAATACCAAAAATTAAATAATGAAGCAGAAATGGAAAAAGAAAGACAGAAAATGACCCATCAGGGCCGTTTTTAACTAAACACTAATGAAATTAAATGGATTACATCAGAAACAAGCAGGATTATCTCATTTTGTTTGAAGAGAAATGGGATTATAATCCTTGAAATGAGACTTCAGATGAAACGAGTGTGTGTGTGTGTGTGTGTGTGTGTGTGTGTGTGTGTGTGTGAAGGTCCGGCGGCTCGTCCAAGGTAAATCTGCAGCCTCACACACGTGCAGTGAGGTGACTCACACTGACTCGGATGTTGTGTCTGCCATCGAGCTGCAAAGCCACGCTGCAAAAATATCCCGGCATGGCGGCTGTAATCCAGCGCCCGGCCCTCGCAGTTTACTGTCACAATCTGTCTCCAAATCAATTTCAGAAAATAAAAAAGAGCTTCTGATAGTGTCGTCTGAGATAATCCCATTTGTTTCCTGCAGCTCTACCTCCTCCAGCCGTTTTCTGGTGGATTTCAAACCAGAATATCATAATCTGGACACTGTAATGTCACTGGATTAAAGGGAAAAAAATGAAAGCCAGAAAAATGATCTCATCCCACTGGAGGATTTTTCTTTTTTTAGGCTTTTGCTTTCCTCACTGAGCTGAATTCACTGTATTTCTTTTTACTGTAATTTTTTTTCCAAAAAATTATTTTTGTATTTTTATTTTTAATTTTTTTTTACCTTTTTTTTTGTAATTTTTGATAATTTTCTTGTAATATTCTTGTAATTTTTATAGTAACTTGGTTTATATTTACAAATTAATTGTTAATATATCTTTTTTAACAAATTTTTGCTAATTTTGCCAAAGTTTTCTGTTAATTGTTGGTAACTTTTTGTTCAGTAATAATGACAGTTTCATGATCATTTTCTTAGAATTTATTTTGTTAATGTTTGGGTCATCTGGTGGAAATGTCTGGAGGCTCAGGGGTTGTATGGAAGTAAGAGCCCAGCCGTGGTGTGCAGGCAGACGGCTGCAGCGGCGAGGCTGCGGACTTGGGTCCACTCAGGTGTGCTGTGGCAAGGCTGTGGGCCACTCAGGTGTACTGCTGCGAGGCTACGGCAAGGCTACAGTGAGGCGGCGGCGAGGTTGCGGCAGCGAGGCTGCGGTGGCGAGGCTGCGGTGGTGAGGCTGCGGTGGTGAGGCTGCAGCAGCGAGGCTGCGGTGGCGAGGATTCGGCGGCGAGGCTGCGGCGGTGAGGCTGCGGTGGCGAGGCTGCGGCGGCGAGGCGGTAAGCTGCTCTGACCTCCAGGGCATTAGAGCTCAGAGACTCACGGCTCACAGAGGAGAGAGTTTCCACAAAGCCACCAAGCAGCAGACAAATCTGCCTGTGAGCAGCTGAGCAGCCATCCGATCACCACTAAGAGCCTGACTGCAGCTCAGACCAACCGAGAAGAGGGAGAAGAGGAAGAGGAGGAAGAAGAAGAGGAGGAAGAAGGAGAAGAAGAAGAGGGAGAAAAGGATGAAGATGAGGAGGAGGGAGAAGAGGAAGGGAGGAGGAGGAGACAGAGAAGAGGGGAATCTGTTGCAGGAGATCCTGAGCTGAACTGTCAGATCGGCTCAAGTCATTCAGTCTCATTTTCAGCGTTTCAAGGTCAATAATCCAGTGGGATTAGATAATCCCTCTGGCGTGGTTTTGCGGTGAAAGGTAGGGCCGCTCCTCAGGCCTCTGCTGGAATCTGAAGCTGCACCGCAAAAACAAAAACCTAAAACTTTATTCTCTGCAGTTTTATTTCATTTGTTTTGACTTCTTGTCCCGTCTGGGAGAATCCAGCCCTGCTACCGTTTTGCTGACTGATGTAAAAACTAATATTTGCTACTGTCTTCAAACAAATCTGCAGTGAGGCAGGATTAGATAATCCCACTGGTTTCTGACATTAATTGAGTTTTTTTCTGGAGTTGGCCTTCGAGGCCGACACCACTCACATTAACCTTCGTGGCCGACACCACTCACATTAACAGCAGCATCATCTGCATATTTAATTTGTTTTAGTTTTGTTGTGCTTGTTATCGCCAAAGTAGAATTTCAGTTTCATCAGTTCCAGCATTTTTTATCTTGACCGGCATGATTTCTTTCCTCCAAATTTCAAATCTCATTTCTCTCCCAGCAAGATAAAATAATCTGACAGTGGGATGAGATAATCCCACCTGTTTCCATGTGGGATTATTAAAGGTTAGTTTTGTTGTGCATGTTAAAGATTTAGTTTTTGTGATTTTTAGCAAATTTAGCAAAGTTTCTATATTAATTTTTCCTCATCAAGGACAGAAATCAGGCCTTGTCAAGGTTTTCAGCTTCTTTCATTTTCCCTCTTCAGTGCTCCAATCTGGTGGAGCGGGATGAGGTAATCCCACTTTTTTCAGTGCTAATCGACTGATTCACAGAGTTTTCTGGTTTTCACGTTTAGTCGAGGTTTTCAGCCGCTGTCATTCCGAACAGTGTCCTTCTCCTCTTATCTTACCATCCTGCTTTTCCTCAAACAAGACAGAAAATCTGACAGTGGGATCAGATTAGAGACTTTAATCCCACGGATGAGGCTAAATGGCTGCTTTAGATGCAGATTTCTTGGCAGACAGAAAACAGACACCTGATGAACCTTGATGATCCCTACTGACTTCCTGCATGCCACCTCCCCGTCAGTCCCCACACAACGCTAATCAGCCAATAATTAGTCAATAATTAGCCATTAATGAGCCAATAATGAGCCAATAATGAGCCAGTACTCAGCCGATACCCAGCCAGGTGGCCGGAGCGGCAGACGGCCCCCTGGGATTATCTGGCCGGCTGCCAGCGCTCATGACGTCTGGAGAGGTAAAAGGTTGCAGGGCGGCGCCACAACCCCCGGGTCGGCACGCTTCTCGTTTTCACTGATTTGGCCAAACCTCGTTAAGGACGCTCGTCAGCAGCCAATCACAGTGCGGTGGTCATGTTAACCCCTTGAAACCTGCGCAAATGATATCTCTGGAAAACGTCAAAAAAAAGGCGCTTCACAAATTAGCAAGAGCTGACCTGAAAATAAGGGAATGACATTTAAAAAAAAACGACCAACATTATCAAAACAAGTCATACTGTAGAAAATTAGAAAATTTCTAATAATTTTAGCAAAAAGTTTAGAAAATTGGAGAAAAAAATGTAAAATGTTACCAACAATAGAAACAAAAAACATCACCAAAATTAGGGAAAAAACAGAAAATACTGACAGGAAAATTATTTAGTTTTCATAATTCTACATGTAAAATAAAATTAAACAAAAACCCTTTAAAATAAGCACAAAATTACGCTCAAAATCTGTAAAAAAAAAAAAAGAAAAAAAAAGAAAGAAAAGAAAATGACCACAGAAATACCAAAAATTTAAAATGAAAAAAATTACAAATGACAAAATTCACTAAAAACATTAAAGAAATCAAGCGAATTCTTGTTCAGAGGCTTTAATAAAACCACTTGATTTCATTTAAAAAACATTTATAAAGTACAAGAAATTTACCACAACCCACCCCAATGAAACTGTTTCACAATTTAATGTAAAATAAAAATTACAAGAAAAACACCAAAAAGTACAGAAAAGTTTCCAAAAATGGATAAAAGAAATTACAAGAAAAAGACAAATTAAGAAAAAAAAATTGCAAAATAAATTTAAAAAATTTATTTAATTTATTAGTGTGTATACAAAAAAAATTGAATGTAAGGAAAATTACAAGAAAAATGCCAAAAAATAACAGAAAATTTGCCAAATATTGATAATAAATTACAGAAAATGACCAGAAAATATGCAAAAATAAATAAAACAAAATTGTTAATAATAACAACAAATATTATGCTGACATCATTAGTATATATATAAATAATGATGATAAATGTGAATGTGTCCCTGATCTGAAGTCGGATTAGACTCTGATGTTTTGTTTTTTTCTGGCGGCTGGAAGGAAATCCTCATTTGACCCCCGGGTCTCCAGATTAGAGCAGCCCCTGGAGGCCCCGGGGCCCCGGGGCCCTCGGTAATCTCTTCAGTCTCTTCCTAAACGTCCTGAATATCAGTTTCCATTCAGGATTTAAATGGTTGTGAAATATGGACTTGTGTTTTTCTGTTTTATTTTTTTCTTCTTTTTTTTTTTTTAAACTAACTTAATATTAAAAGCACATTCCTAACGCTGTGACTTTGGACACTGCAGTTTTCAAATGGACCTCAAAGGAATATTGGCCCTAAAAATTAGGAGCTGTATTTAGCCAAAATGATCCAGCTTCTCCTCAGGGATCGATAATCTAATCTCCTATCAGATAAGAGATTAAATTACTGACCCGGGGTCTGGACCAGGTCAGGAGTCTCTAAGCTGCTTGGTCTGCGGGGGTCTGCCCACTAAAACCTGCAGATTACAGCACGCGCACACACACACACACACACATCGTCCTGTGGGGGCAGGCGTGCGTGTGCGTGTGTGTGTATGTGTGTGAGTCCATAAGCCAGCACAGAGCCTCATGTCTCCCCCCGACTTCAGCTGTGCTTCATAGAGCACAGAGGCCGATGTGGCTCCTGCCTTCCCTTTAACTCACTGCCTCTCTCTCTCTCTCTCTCACACTCACTCACACCTGGCGTGGTAGTAACCCAGTGACCTCTGACCTGAGCTTACACGGACTGAGGATGAGGAGGAAGACTGACCTGAGATCAGCAGGTGAGCGGCTCCTAAGGACTTTACTGGTAATTAAAGTTTATGTGTAATTTTTTAACAGTTGTGGTTAGAAATCTGAGCGCCAGAATATTGTTCGTCACTCTTTGTGCAGATGAAAATATATATATATATATATAAATATTACTGAGATTAAAGTGGTAAATTTGCAAGAAAAAAAATCACACATTTTATGAGAAAAATCCTCATAAACTCATAAAGAAATAGTTTTTCTTTTACTTTTTGCTTCACTGCTGAGTCTGCTCTTGGTTCCTTGAACAAAATAATTAAATAAATAAACAAACAAATAAATAATAAAAAGACAAAAAAGCAATTTCTCTGATTTCTTTTTCTCATGAATTTGTGACTTTATAATCTCAGAGTTTTACAAGATTCTGCTAATTCAAAAGAAATTTTTGAGAGTGGTTAGTTTTGTTAAAAAAAAAAAAAAAGAATCTTCTGTTTCTCTTTATAGAACATTTAATCTGTTATCAGTTTTCAATGTGAACATACCAAACCTATCTATCTCATGATTTGCCACTTAGTTTCCAGAATTTTTTTTAAGTTTTCCTCAGACATCTATTCATATCAGACAAGACATTCAAAGGACTTCCATCTTCCCTACTGTCGGACTTCTCACAATCAACGCACTTTAAAATACAGAGGACCATCTCTATGGAACAATCTACACTGGCTTTGTTCAAAAAACTACTGAAAAAATCTTTCTTCAGCCACAATTTGAAGCACTTCTGGATCTTCAATCTGTATCTTTCATTTTCTGTGCAAATTGGTTGTTATTATTATTACTATTTTTTCTTCTTCTTTTTTCTCCTATTAGTTGTGACATGAATTTCTGTATTATCTGTATTATAGACCACTGTTGTTGTTTTTATTTTTACATAGGGGAGGTATTTTTATAAGCCTCTTTTGGCTTCTACCTCTCCTACACAATGTTTAAATTTATTATTTTCACTTTTTATGTAAGTCATATAATGTGCAAATAAACAAACAAACAAACATCTTTTTCTGATAAATTTAACAATTAACTGAACAGTTTTATTTCCTCAGAACGTTTTAAATGGTTGTTTGAATAATTCTGTCTATTACTAATTGTCTACTTTCTAAAATATTTTTCGTTTCTTAAAACTAAATAGCCATACTGCTGCCTACTCTACTTGTTGCTCTAAAAAACATGAAAAACATGTATTTTTTTTAAGCAATGAAGGTATGTAACATCTTTAAAAGGAAATTTTAAAAAATACATAAATAAAAATAAAATATAAGAAAATAAAAAACGCAGTTTACAATATTTAAGAAACAATTTTATTTTATTTTATTCAAGCTAATTCCACTTGCAGTGATATTCAAACAGAGTGTGAGCACTGCCACCTTGAAAAACAATACAAAAATATTATAAATACGCAGTGTTTATTGCAGAAGGCCGTCACAGTGTTGCAGCAGCACAGCCGCCGTGACCGTGCCGCTCTCCGGTCGCCGTGGCAACCTGCGCCACATTCCGGTCGCCATGGCAACCCGCACCGCCCTCCAGTCGCCATGGCAACAGTCAGGGGCGTCCGCTCTTCTGGCTGTCGTGCATCTTCATCACCAGGCGTCGGATCTCCTCCCGCTTCCTCCACACCTGTTGCCGTGGAAACCAGCGCTCCAGCCGCACGGGCAGCTCGAAGTGCACCACCGGGTTCTGGGGAGCCAATCAGAGAGCTCGATCAGGGCGGTGCGGTGGTGCAGTTCAAACATCAATGATAAAATAAAATAAATTCTAATACAATAAAATAAATTCAATACAATAAAACAGTCTATAAATAAATGAATGAATAAATATAAATAAAATATAAAATCAAATTAAAGCTGCAAGCAGCGTTGGACGGGCCCTCGCCCCCCCGTGCACGTCGGGGACGGCGCGCGTGTCGAAGTGCAGACAATTCGTCCGTTTGTGCCAGTTTTAAGGGTATGTTTCGGTGCTTTTATTTTGAAAGAATTTTGGGCTTTTATTTTGAAAGGCCGCGGAAGTCCTAGTGTGTGACCGACACGAGTACTGGCAGCTGCTGCATGATCACACCAAAATGCAGGCACACACACTCACTCACTCACTCACTCACTCACTCACACAAACACACACACACACACACACATACGCATGTGCACACACACACACACGTGCACACACACACACACGTGCACACACACACACACACACACACACAACGCCAACAAAAATCCACTGGTAGTACATTCGCTGCTGGTGCCCCTCTGGCCACTAGCAGCGCCCCTCCAGCAGATGGCGCCCTTAGCATGTCCTAGTGTGTGACTGACTTGAGTACTGGCAGCTGTTGCATGATCACACCAAAATGCAGGCAGACAGAGAAATCCTCATTCAATCCAGTGGAGAAATCCAGAAAACCCACCCCTGTTTGAGGCGTCACAGCTCGGTCACCGTTTGAGTTACAGACTTGATTCAAAGCTTAAACGAGTCACGAGACTCGGCTCTATAAATCTCCCATTTACATGATTTTGCTATCTTTACCGTTTTTGAGTTATGGCAGTTTTAGTTTGAGAGTGTTTTCTGCTCCCTCTGAGCTCTTACAATGGGTGTGCATTACGCATTCCTGAGGCAGCTAGAGTGAGTCACATGTCCAGGCAGAGTGCAGAGCAGAGCACACCAGAGTCAAAAATGTTTGAAAACTCTTCACAGCTCCCACAAACTTGGTCCAATCCACATCCAAACTACATATTTTTGTAGGAATTTTTGTCCTCTTTCCATCTGCATAGTTTTCAAAGCTGTCAGACTTTTACTTTAGACTCCAGGGGCCTAATTAGTGCCAAGTGTCAGCCTGTGCTCACCAAACTCCATGGGAAAAAATGAGGTTTTGGCTCTGGACACTCCGACTTTGAGGGCTTATAAAATCCAAACGATTCGAATTAATAATAAGTCTTTAGCAACTTTTGTTCAGCACTGTGTCCTCTGTCATCTGTTAAATTTTCAAGCCGCTGACATTTACGGCCTGGGAGGAGATAGATTTTGTTCAAAGCGGAATTTTGGGTGAGAACGTGAACATTCCAACGCAAATTGAGGACTTCCTGTTGGTTTTAGAGGGGGGGTGTCAGCGCGTGATTTGTAGGGCTTGATGAGACCTACATTTCGGCGTTGGTTTGGTGTTTCTATCACATTCCTGTGGGCCACAGCGGCTGCCTTTGTGTGCCTAGGTGGCGCTACCGAGCCCATTTTTACACTTAGGGGGTCCGTTTGTCCATTTTATCAAATTTTTCGCCAGACCTGGCCTGCGTGCCGAATTTAGTGAGTTTTTGAGCATGTTTAGGGGGTCAAATTAAGGTTTACTTTGACGTAATAATAATAAGAAGAAGAAAGAAACGGAGCAATAACAATAGGGCTTCGCGCTGTTCCAGCGCTCGGGCCCTAATAAAATCAAAATAAAATATAGTAAAATAAAAACAAATTGAATGCAGTAAGATAAGATAAAAGAAATAAAAAAAAATAAAAGTAAAAATAAATAAATAAGCAAGTAAATAAATGAAAAATAAATTGCCCACAAAAGATGGACAGCTGAAGTCTTTTTTCCCCGGGTTTGTGTTGTATTTCACTGATTTATAATATTTTAAAATGCCTGCATGAGGGTGTGCAGATATAGTTTCATATTTTTATGATGTAAAATCATGTATAGAGATATTTTTTATTTTTTTCAGAAATGCACAGAACTCTTCAGCGGCTCTTTAGGAATCCACATAAAACATTAAAAACCTGAATTCACACCTGAAACACAATTCAGTTCACCGTCAGGGCATTTTAAATTAATTTCACCATCGGATGACATTGAGCTCAATCAGCCCTTCAATTAAAACGAAGACTGAGAAGGAAATTAAATTATTCCTGCAATTATTCCCTCGTTTCGTCAGGTTATTTGTCTTCAGCTGTGAAATCAAGAGGTGCACACGTGAGAATATGAATTTATTACGTGGTGTGGTGAGCAGGGTGGGAATTATCCCACGGCCGTTGTTGCCCCTCGCTCTGGCCGTAGTGCCCTGAAAATAACTGCACCCCTCACGGCCAGTTTGGCCGGTGTGCCAAAAGCAGTCAGTCTCTCAGGTTATCATGGATGCAAGAAAATCCCGAGGGGAAAAAAAGTGAATCCCGACCCAAAATGAATTGAATTTCTGCTCATGTTGGTGAATTTGAAGCAAAACAATGTTATGTATGAGCGCACAAGCATTATAACACATAGATCCGACCGAGCAATCTGATGGGTCAATCAGACGTTTAGATGGTGCTCAAATGAGCATGACAGCACGGCTAGCTGTACTCAAATGAAAAATACCTCATCACTGAAAATATTCCTCCGCCTATATCTCACTGCCTGAGTCTGTGTGGTTTCCATGGCAACACGAAACGTTTCACTGAAACCCGCATCAAAAGCCGCTGTCAACTTTGTTCACCGGCATAATGGACGTTTGGTTGTCAGTTTTAATTTCTTTGGCGACCTAAGTTTGGATAAACGGCTGAACGAGGAAGACAAGACAGAAGAGAAAAAGGAGAGATACGTGAGAGTGATGAGTGAAGAGCTGGATCAGCTGGAGAGGTCAGGAAATGAAGCCGGTACGGCCCGGTCAACGTCTTGGGCCGTCAAATGTCTACAAGACTACCTGACAAACACCGGGCAAACAGCTGATTTCTCACCTGTAAGGAAAGAAGAGCTGAACAAGATCCTCCGTGAATTTTATGGAGCTTTAATTTCTATAATAAAGAGAATTAAATGCCACAGCTCATATTCAGCACCACGGACAGTACCTGGTGAGGCAGATTCAGCACCACGGACAGTACCTGGTGAGGCAGATTCAGCACCACGGACAGTACCTGCTGAGGCAGAGTCAGCACCATGGACAGTACCTGCTGAGGCAGATTCAGCACCACGGACAGTACCTGTCAGATTTTCCACGGAGATGTGCGGCTATAACTTTGTTCTTGTTATTAATGTGTTAATGTTATCAGTTATTAATTAGCCTATTAATTGTTATTAATCTGTTTAGTCTTTATGAGTTCTCTAGCCCATTGATTTAATTAATTAGTCAATTTGTTTGCATCTGTACACTGAAATGAACATTTAATAAATCAACACATCTGTGAAAACTGTGGTCTTTATTTCAGAGGTAAATTGATAACAGCCTGAAAAGGTGATTCTATAACTCTGTTCAGCCTTAATGTTACTGCTTACTGTCCTTACTTTTGCTGCTTAGCCACATTAATCGGAGCTGACGTTAAATTGGAGTGACACACCCCCAGCTGAAATAAAACATCTGCCGGTGACTTTATGAAAAGACAGATGTTTGTTGTGGCGCCGACACTGGAAAGCAGTAGCCTGTATTTAAATATAACTGTTAATATAAGTTGTTAATATAAGTTGGTTGTAGATGAAAATCAGCTGCTGTCACGGCAACTGTTAGATTGAAAATGACTATGACTAATGACTATGTGTGGTATTTATTCAGTTTTGGGGAATCACGATGTCTAGAGAACATGATAAGCCCAAGTTGGCTGTTGATAAGGACTAGTTACCGTCAGATCTCATGTGTTTCTGCTGAAACGGAGAGAATACGAGCAAAAATTTTTATATTTTGAGAGTGAAATGCCCACGGTATGAATACATTTTGATTATACATTTTATTTTGTTGGTAATAGTTGTATAATCGCATTGTATTTTGTGTGATTTTTTTTGTTTAATTGTATGAAGTCATGTTTATTCATAGCATAGGTTACAAGTCCACGCATGTTACTGAATGGCCTCGGTGCCCTGTGGCATTACTGCCCGAAAAAAAGTGGCAACACCAAAGTCCCAGTCCAAATGGCCCAAAACTGGTGGTGAGTTTCCAGACTAAACTGAAGACACATGAGATTATTATTATATTGTTTCTGCACAACAGCTGAGGTCAGAGCCACAGCCCCCCCACGGCTCTCAGGACATTAGGAGGTCAAATTAAACTGATATGAATGTGATGTTAAGGTGCGTCAGCCCGGGAGCTCGCGGCGGCGGCGGCGGCGGCGGCGGCGGCGGCGTACCTGCAGGAAGCTCTCGGCGTACTGCAGCAGGTAGAGGCCGCAGTCGCTGCTGTTGTCCTGCAGGGGGACCCGGCAGCTGCAGCTGCGCATGCTGTCACCTGTGAAGAGGCGGGGCGTTCCCCTGCGCACCTCCCACTCCACATGCAGGTAGCTGCAGGACACACACACACACACACACACACACACACACACACAGTGAGGACACACAAGACACACACACACACACACACACACACACACACACAAACACACAGTGAGGACACACGGGACACACACACACACACACACACACACACACACACACAGGGACACTTGTTAAACAGGAGCTCCAGACAGCAAAGTGAAACTGAAACACACACACACACACACACACACACACACACACACACACCACTCTGAGGTATAAACTGTTTGTTTTGGTGGAACTACTTTCTGCCGCCGTGTCGCCCTGCAGGCTGCACACGGGGGCGGGGCACACGGGGGCGGGGCACACGGGGGCGGGGCACGGCGGCAGGAAGTAGTTCCGCTGTTTCCTGTGAGTCTGGGAGCCGGTGTCCTGCCAGCCTCAGAGTTTTGCTCAAAGGCACTTCAGCAGAGGAAGAAGCGGCACTCACTCCCGTAAGAGGCGGCAGACGTTCTCGTGGTAGGAGAGCTTCAGCGAGTCCATGACCAGGATGCAGGGCCTGCGGGGGGAACGAGCCAATCAGACGTCAGCGAGCGGTCACATGACCTCACGCCTCAAAACACAAGAAGAAAAGAGAGCCAGCCCTCTGGATTGACCGTAGTCTGTTAATCTGGATCTGTCATTTTTTAATCTCTACATTTGATCTGTAATCTCCACCTTCATCCTGAATTTGGACAAAATGTTTGATTCATGTTTACTGAACCTTTACTGACCCGTTTTACACGCTGAGTGGGATTAAAACGTTTTTTTACAAGAAAATAACGACGGATGGAGATTTTCCACATTTCCCTGCCTGACAGACCTCCTCCTCCTCCTCCTTCACTTTAGATTTTATTCTGTGTTTTAAAAACGTATAAACCTTCATGACTTTACCTCTTCAGAGCCGAGTCCTTGTGCCAGCCCTGCTCAGTGCACTCCTGCTCTCACACACACACACACACACACACACACTGCTGTTAGAGCTCTGCAGGTTCAAACAATACACATATTTACAGAAATGAAACAGAAAAAACATTCAAATTCAACCGAACCCCAAGAGGCGAAGCTCGTTCAGCTTCATGAAACCCAGAAAAACCAAAACCTGCTTTATGACCTGAAGCTCTGATTACAGGAAATAAACAAAAATGAAAGAAATAAACGAAAATAGAAGAAATAAACGAAAATAAAAGAAATAAATGAAAAGAAATAAATGAAAATAAAAGAAATAAATGAAAATAAAAGAAATAAACGAAAATGAAAGAAATAAACGAAAATAAAAGAAATAAATGAAAAGAAATAAATGAAAATAAAAGAAATAAATGAAAATAAAAGAAATAAACGAAAATAAAAGAAAAAAACGAAAATAAAAGAAAAAAACAAAAATAAAAGAAATAAATGAAAATAAAATAAAAAACGAAAATAAAAAATAAACGAAAATAAAAGAAATAAATGAAGGAATATCAGCAGTTTATCTGATTTCGTGTAGTGACTGTCTGTGTTTTGGTGTTTAGCAGCAGGGAGGGGGACAGAGAGTGTGTGTGCATGTGACAGTAATGGAAGGTGTGTGTGTGTGTGTGTGTGTGTGTGTGTGTGTGTGTGTGTGTGTGTGTGTGTAAGGGCGTCGACTTCAGAGAGGGAGATGGAAAACATCCCATAATACGTACCGGTGGCTGGTGTGATCTCAGCATGTGGGCAAGTTTCCCCCCGGCTCGCTGCGCTGCACCTGGGACACACACACACACACACACACACACACACACACACCAAAACACACACAAACATAATCAGCTGTAAATGTAGAGTCAGTCATCTCTCCTTTTTCCTCTCTTTGTTCCAGACTGTCACGCTCTGATTCCCGTCCCGCGCTGGCCGGGCCGCCGCGGGGCCCGTCGAGGGGCCCCGCCTCGGGACCGGCCGCCGCGAGGCCCTGCTTTGGGGCCCCGCCTCAGGACCAGGAGGGCCCGACGAGCGAGTTCACACTGTTCTGCTTTTACAGCTGACAGAGCCAAAGCTGGTGTGTGTGTGTGTGTGTGTGTGTGTGTGTGTGTGTGTGTGTGTGTGTGTGTGAGACTGCTAACAGGGAGCGGCTTTGTTTCCATGACTGGAGGCAGCAGCCATCAGCAAACAATTAGCAGCAGCACAACACACACACACACACACACACACACACACACACACACACACACACAGAGTCACACACACACACACACACACACACACACACACACACACACACACACACACACACACACTGCTGTCACACAGTAAAAGTACCGACTTCATGTCTGTTCCATGATCTGATCAGCAACTACACAAGTACTACTGCAAACTGCTGCTGCAGTACAAGTACAAGTACAAGTACAAGTACTGTCCCTCTGCTGCTGTACTGCAGTAGAAACAGCAGTACTGTCCCTCTGCTGCTGTACTGCAGTAGAAACAGCAGTACTGTCCCTCTGCTGCTGTACTGCAGTAGCTCTCTGCTGAGCTTTAAGAAAAAGCAGTTTGAGTCTGCAGGGCTGGAGTAGAGCTGCCTTTCCAAAATAAAAGCCCTCATTTCTCTGCTCCATTTAAAGACGGCGACTCGATGAAGCCCTGCGTGTCGCTCGGCTGCACCAAAACACGATCAGCAGGGAAAATCATTTCCATCAGCCAGGCCAGCAGCACAGTCTTCTTCAGAATAAGAGCACAAAGCAGGAGGTTTTTCACGCGTAAATGTCGTCAATGTTTTGAATGATGAATCTTTTCATGAGCAGGATCATGCAGCCTGGAGGGAATTTTTCATTTTTCTCCCTACAGCGCCAAATAAATAAATATGAACAATGCAACAGGCGCTCCATCTCCTCCTGACCCATTTTAAACTTCTTCCACAGGCAAAAAATAAATAATAATAAAATAAAAAATACTTTCAGTTTTGTTTTTGGTCCCTTATTTTAAGATAATTTTGTCTTTTTTTAATTTTTTTTTTCAACTTTAAAAGATTATTAAAAAAATTATCAGAAATCTACAGAAAAAAATGTCCATAAAACTACATTTATAATTAATATTTTTCCAGGACTGTTTGCTTAATTTTAGGTGGTTTTCTTGTAACCGCTGTGCTGCTCCAAGTGACAAATAAATATTAACAATTAAACCTCTGCAGGCCGTCGTCTGGCCCCGCCCCTCAGCGCCTCGCTCTGCAGCGCGGCGCTTTAACGAGCACGCTGCCCCGGAAACCTGAAAACCACCCAAAGCCTGCTGGGAGAAAATCAGCTCTAATCTGTTTTTTACGAGCCTGATGGTCGGGCAGTAAACACACCGTGCAAACATCCTGATCATTAGAGACGGGTCAGCGAGCGTCACGGAGCCCGGGAGAACGAGACGCCGCCAAAACTGTTTTACTTTCACAGGAAAGTCAGGGTCAGGAATTCACATCGGCCGCTCCAGAGACGCACCTGCTGAAGTCTGGGAGGCGGAGCCAGAGGCGGCCCCAGGCCTCGGGGCTCCCAGGGGGGGCCGGAGGCCGTCCTTGGCCGCGGCGTCCTTGGCCCCGGCGTCCCGCGCCGAGGCCGGGCGCCGCTCCTCGAAGCGAGTCTCCTCCAGGCCAGGGAAGCAGATCACCACCAGGTACCAGTGAGCTCTGCAGGTCAGACACAAAGCAGCTGCTCATGAGACTGTGCTCGGCCTCGCCGGCGCCTCCTGCAGGGCGGGGCGTCTGCGTGTCTGAGTGTGTGTGGGCGGGGCGTCTGCGTGTCTGAGTGTGTGGTTGTTGTCTTACTCTTGATTGACAGGCACAAACAGGAAGTCCTTAGTGAAGATGTCGACGTGACGCGTCCACGTCCTGACCCGCTGGTGTCTGACGTGGCGGTCGCTGAGAAAAACACAAACAGAAAATCAGCAAGAAAACAGCAAACGTTTACGATGATGTCACATAAACAAACAAACAAACAAACAAACAAACAAACGTGAACTCAGCGTGTTACTCCTGGCGGTGACGTGTGTGTGTGTGTGTGTGTGTGTGTGTGTGTGTGTGTGTGTGTGTGGTGATCTTACGGCACGGGGGCGGCGGCGTCCTCCTCGCCGGCGGCGCGGCGGCGGCTCAGCTGCTTGTAGAAGAAGCTGCTGAAGACGTGGCAGCGCTGGGCCACAGCGCCCCCTACGCCCTCCAGGAGGAGGTACCTGCAGGAGGAGGGCAGGGGTGCACTTCAGAATAAAAGCCTTCTCTATTGCTGATTGTATTTCTGTTTAAAGTAAAGCTTTATAGCAGAACAGGTGTGTGATTTCTTGTGTATCTAAAGCGCCGCGTCGCGTCGCCTCACTGACTTGAGGTAGAAGTCGATGATGACGTCGTTGAGGAACTCGCCGGCGTCCAGGCAGGCCAGGTCCTCGCGGCTCACCGTGATGCGGCCCTTACAGGGCGCCGCCGGGTACTGGATCAGCCTGACACACACACACACACACACACACACAGACACACACAAGGCTTTCTTTAGTTATCCAGTCACCTGCCTACAGGTATCAATAAAGTTAAGAATAAAGTTTCTCCAGGTGGACGGACAGAGGCTGTACCTGCTGGACGGCTCCTGCAGCTGAGGCCTCCTGGACTGACCGGACCTCTGCAGAACAACAAACAAACAAACAAACAAACAAACAAATTATGTGATAGAATTAAAACTACAAAAAATTAAAATCATAAAATAAGGACCAACACACAAGTAAAATAAAAAAAGAAAAAGAAAAAAAGAAAAAATATCTAGAAAACAAAAAGAACAATTTTTAAAAATATAAAGTATTAAAAATGTAATTAATAGAACAAATACATAAAATAAAAATGTAAAAAATAAAGTACAAATAATAAACAAAACAACAACAAAAAACAAAAAAACACAAACAAATGAATAAAATAAAAAATTAAAAATTGTAAAAAAAAAAAAATAATAAAAATACAAAACAAACACATAAAATTAATAAAATTAAAGTAAATAAATAAGCAAATACATAATAAAATAAATTAATAACATAAATTTAGTCTCTATATATTTTTATTTCTATAAAGAGGGACGAGGAGGTGGGAGGAAGAGGAGGAGAGAAGAGAAAGGAGGAGAAAGAGGAAGGAACTGAAGGAAACTGGGAAAGGAAAGGAGGACAAAGAGAGGGAGGAGGAGGGAGGAAACAAAGGAAAGGAGGTAGGAGAGAAGAAAGGTGGTAAAAGCAGAATGAGAGAGGAGGGAGGGAGGAGAGAGGAGGTGAAAGAGCAAGGAACTGAAGGAAACTGGGAAAGCAAGGAAGGGAGGAAGGGAGGGAGAGAAAAAGGAGATGAGCAAAGGAGGCAAGAGGAGGAGAGAAAAGAAAGAAGGAAGGAAGGAGGGAGGGAGGATGGAGGACGAGGAAGGAGTGAGGGAGGAGAAAAGGGACAAAGAAAGGAGAGGAAGGTGAGGAGAGGAAGATGGGGAGGAGACAACAGGAGGAGGAGGAGGAGGACGAGGAGGTGAGGGGGTTCAGATGAAGAGGAGGACTGGGTGCAGGTGAGGACTGACCGTCCCGGCAGAGCGTCCCAGCAGGTCCAGGAGGTGCTGGTCCAGAGGAGGAGGCGCGGTGTGGAGGAGCAGCAGCCCGTCACTCCAGTCCAAAGGAGAGCGGAGCCCTGAGGAGGAGGAGGAGGAGGAGGAGGAGTCCAGCATGGACAGCAGCAGTGCGGCCTCCAGCTCCGGCAGCTGCTCCTTCAGCAGGAGGAGCAGGAAGCAGCAGGAGGGCCCTGAGGAGAGAGGAGACGCGCTGCCTTCAGGGCCTGTAGGACACATCGCCGTCACCACCTCGTGTAAAACCAAAATAAAAACAGCGCCTCCTTCTGCCTCCGTCTCCGGCCACGCAGGATGCTGTTACTACGGCAACCGATCTGGCGGAAACCCAAAACCAACTCGACGTTTCATTGTTTGTTTGTTTGTTTGTTTGTTTTGTGTGGAACTCCCGTTTGTTTTTTTTTGTTCTAGTTGTGGTTCCCAGAAACAGCGTCAGAGTGAGACCTCCTGCTGTTTTCCCGCCCACTATTTACAATTTAAATAAAAAAAAAAAAAAAAAAAAAAAAAATCATACTTAGCTAATTTTACAGATATTGTGTTTGGGTAAATATGACCCACAGTTTAATTAGGAATGATAATTTTTGCATTTTCATTTTCATTTTCACTGAAAAAGCGGTTTGCTGATGACTTTATTTACAACATTCTGTCACACAATTTAACTTTATCAATATTTATTTGGCCGCACGGCGATTTCAAAAATATTTCCATGAATTATTATTATTTCAAATCTAAAATCTAAAGTTTGACTGAGTGTTAAAATTAAAGCCTTTTAAGACAATTTAAAGACAAAGTTTATCTAAACTTTAATTTGGATTTCAGGACCGGTGATGTTCTTCATAATAAAGGTGAGTTCAGTGTATTTGCTGCGGTGAGGGCTGTGTAAATGGTTACCGTGGTTACCGGGCGTGGCGGCGGGCCGGACGGCGGTCAGCTCCTTCTGCAGCAGGTTGGCCTGGGCATCCGACACCCACAGGAAGAGCAGCGAGGGGGCGGGGCCTTCCCAGCCGGCCAGCAGAGTCCCGCCGCTGGCCACGCCCCCGTCCCAGACGCCGTAGCCCCGCAGTTCAGACGCCACGACGGTCACATCGCCGTCCTCGCCGCCGCACGCCCGCCAGCCTGAGAGAGAGAGAGAGAGAGAGAGAAAGAGAGAGAGAGAGAGAGAGAGAGAGAGAGAGAGAGAGAGAGAGGACAAACAAACAGCAAAATAAACTCTTTCAAAACCCTGACGTGGCTTTTATTTTGAAAGGGTGTATTAACTTTTCTGTGGAAATATTCTGATAATTTGATTTTTTTTTACCTTTTTGGTTCATTTTTTATTGTCTGGATTTTTTTTTCTTTCCAATTTTGTGGGAAGATTCTCCAGTAATTTCTCCTGATGTTATTATTATTTTCTGTTGCTGTTATTTTTTTGTCAAATTTTCTCAGTATTTTTTTCAAACTTCCTAATCGTCTTTTTTGTAGTAATAGTCTGACTTCTACCTTTTTTGTTCAATGTTGCTGATTTTTTTTCTTTCCAATTCCAGGGAAAAATTTGTGCTAATTTTATGGTAATCTGACCCTAAATATATAATTGTGCATATAATAATTGTAAATAGTTTTCTTGTAATTTTTGGGGTTTTTTGTGCAAATTTTCCAGTAATCTTACAAATTTTATTGTGATTTTCTGTTGTTGTTGTTTTTTAGCTCATTTTCCAAGTTTTTTTTTTTTTCATTATTATTTCCTGATCATCTTTTTCTCCAATGTTTTTTTTGTGAAATGAAATGAAGTGAATTTGGTTCAGAGGGTTAACTGGCTGTGTGTTCTCAGTGTGTGAATATTAAAGCCTTTATTTTTGGGCGGACTGTTCCTTTACGAGCTCGGCGGTTACCTTTCAGAGGGATGACGATGCCGCTCTCGGTGATCTGCACAGAAAAACACAGAGAGGAGAGTGAGAGACTGACGGAGGTCAACAGAAGAACAAAATGCACTTTGTTTTTTTTTATTTTTCATTTTCAGTTTTTTTAAATTACAATTTTTAATTTAATTTCATTTTAAATATATAATCACAATAACAATATCAACACAATTTTCCGTTTTTTTGTGAAAATTCTCTAATGATTATTTATTTAATTTTTTTTTAGTGTTATTTCAGGTCATTTTCTTGCCAATGTGCTCATCACCGTTTTCCCATATTTCTGAAATAAATGAATGTAAGGTTTCATTTTTCAAAGGGTTCTGAAAGGGTTAATTGATGTCTCAAAATACATAAATAAATAAATAAATAAAATAAAAACACCTGATTGGCTGTGTTCATATTAAAAATATGATTTTAGTTTCAGTGGTTTAGTTTTGTTCATGCAGACCTGAAACATTTTGTCCTCGTCTGATGGGACAATAAAGATTTTAAAAACGCGTTGACCCGCTGACCCGCTCGTTTCCCGCTCTCTGATTGGCCGCCGCGCTGCCTCTTAATTGCTCGTTAAGGCGAGCGGGACGGGGCTTTACGGCCTCGGCGGGGAGCGGCCCCGGTGACGCCACGGCTCTGGCCCGTCTCGCCTCGCCGCTGTAACATAAACTTGGCGACGCGGCGGGGCGAGCTCCTCGGCGCCGTTGCCGTGGCGACGACTTTACTGATGCCGAGCTGGACCGCGTCGCCTGATTTATTACCCCTTTGTTAACACCGAGGCGTCTTTCCATCCCGCCGCTGCTTTGACGCAAAGGTCACGTTTTAACACACACACACACACACACACACACACACACACACACACACACACACACACACACACACACACACACACACACAGGCGTCCTGAAGGGAGTTTGGAAAACAGATGTGTAGTATTAAAATATACAGTACAAGGAACAGAAAGCAATTATGGGGCAATCAGCTTAGTGTGTGTGTGTGTGTGTGTGTGTGAGAGTGTGTGTGAGTGTGTGTGTGTGTGTGTGTGTGTGTGTGTGTGTGTGAGCTGGAACGAAGACATGGAAAAAGAAACCAGGTGAAAGTTTTGTAGCGGGGGAGCGGCGGGTTTGGCAGTAAACTCGCCTCTGAACATGTTTGTTTAACACACACACACACACACACACACACACACACACAGAACAGAGTGTGTGTGTGTGTGTGTGCGCTGATGCAGAGCACTGTTGTGAACAAAACGTCACCAGTTTGAATCCCTGCATCCAAAAAAAAAAAAAAAAAAAAAAACTACTGCACTACTGTTAAAGAATCTCTGCACACACACACACACACACACACACACACACACACACACACACACACATACAGGCGGGGTGGGAGTCAGCTGGGACGCCCCAACACAAGGAGGAACATACGAACCAGACATAAAATAAATAAATAAATTTAATTTACATAACATAAATAAATTACATTTAGTTATTTAATAAATTAAATATCTTAAAATGAGGTGCATTAAATAAATTAAAAAAATAAAAAATGTAAGATTAAGTTAGATTACATTAAATAAATAAATGGCATCTATTTATTTAATACATACTAATTAACCACACCTACATAAATAAAGCAATTAGATTAAAAAAATAAATAAAATATAAAATTAATTATACAAAAGACTTTGAAATTGATTAAACTGTATTACATAAATATAACAAAACAAAGAAATAAAATAAAATAATTAATTAATTTAATTACATAAACTGCATTTACTAAGTCAAAGTAAATATACAGTAAATTAACAAATAGAATACATTAATAATACATTTAAAAACATAAATAAAACCTAATAATGTTGAGTAAGTCAGAGCTGCTCACCGTGATCTTCCCGTTGGCGTCGGCCTGCGTGAGGCCGACGTGCAGCGAGCTGAACTCCAGCTCCTGGAAGGCAGGCAGCGAGCCGCCGCCACCACCGCCACCGCCGCCGCCACCGCCACCGCCACCTGCCGGTTTATCCTGAAAAACAACAACAACAACAACAACATCACTGCACACAGCTGTGTCATCGATAAAGAAAATACACCGGATGGAGAAATAAATCTCAACGCCGATACTGTCCTGGTCTCCCTAGCAACCGCTGATGTACTCTGCTGTGATTGGCTGCCGAGCGGCCTCAACATGGCACCGCCTGTCCACAGCGACATGACGAGTGTTCCCACGGCCGGCGGGTCCTCCCTGCTGAGGGACACACCTGAACAACAGGTGAGCCCTCAGGCTGCACGCAGCTCACCCCCTCACGGTCCCAGGAGAACCAGACCACAGCTGGACTCTGCTCCTCTGCCGCTCCTCGCTGGAGGGACCAGCCTCCATCTCCTCTCCACCTGTGGAGTTGCTCTCCACCTGCAGGAGGAGGCTGGACCTGCTCACCTGACGGACTGTGGAGTCCAAAATAACGCAGCTCCTCCGTCCTCTGGAGCAGAACCAGAGCTCCACGGCTCCTCGTGTTCTTGTTCTCCTGAAAGGATCTTTGTTTGTTTGTTTGTTGTTTAAAAACCTCACATGTTCGTCGTGTTGGATAAAGGTGCCAGATGTGAACTGTCACTATTGTAAATGTAAACATAAAAACTAATGAAAAATACCCAGCAGTGTGTGTGTGTGTGTGTGTGTGTGTGTGTGTGTGTGTGTGTGTGTGTGTGTGTGTGTGTGTGTGTGTGTGTGTGTGTGTGAGCTCAGCAGTGGCATGTTAAAGCAGCTCAGGTGGACTCACTAAACAAACCCCTGCTGCCTCCTAACTTTCCTATAAAAGTGACTTTTGGCCGACCCAGTTTTCTACCCACTTTATAGACACTTTATTTTGAAATTAGCTCTGTATTTAAAAGGTTACAGAGGTTTGGGGGTTTCTCTGCTGGCCTTAACGAGGCCTCTCTTTCACCTGGTTCCCATTCTGTGATTCCCACTGTGACCCCCCCCTCCACGCACACGCACACACACACACACACACACACACACACACACACACACACGGGCGCCACTCTCTGACTTGTCTCTTCATCACTTCCTGTTTGCTCTCACCTGTGCTGCAGGTTGCAGGCTCTTCATCCTGCTGCAGGACGTCCTCTGCTCGCCGACTCCTTCATCGCCCTCGCCCTCCTCTTCCTCGCTGGACAAAACAACTGCAGGGCAAATTCATCCATTAATGAAACACTTTATTTCTGGGAAAGCGATCAAACAAGCCTGTTATCATTTTCAAAATAAGAGCGCTGACTCCACCTTGGTCTACAGTTTGACTCATGAGGACGATGGAGCCACGAGCTGGGCTGATGCCTGATACATATTTTTTTAATTTAAAAAAAAAATGAGTGTAAACAAACAGAAGCTGCTGGTTGCTGTGTCTCAGTTAAATAGAAATTTGTGAATATTTTTGTAATTTTCTTTCAATTTTAACATTTTTTTCTATTAGTTTCTTGTCATTTTCTTGTATTTTTACAGTTCTTTCGTCAATCTGATGATTTATTTTTAAATATATAATTATGGATATTATGCTTATACTTTTCTTTTAATGTTTTACTATTTTTTGCAAATTTTCTGCTAATGTTTTGATAATTTTCTGGCATTTGTTTGTTTCTTTGTTTCTTTTTCCACTTGTTAATTTTTTGTAATCGTCTTGTATTTTTGCATTTCTTGGGATAATTCTGTGGTAATTTCACAGAATTTTATTCTAAATGTAAGATTATAGTTGTAATTACAGTTTTCTTGTAACTCTTTAATAATTTCTTGTGGTTTCTTCTGGTAATGTTTTGATAATTTTCTGGTATTTTTTGTTTGTTTTGTCCTTGTTTGAGGTGAGTCTGACTGTCCTTTGTCCAGTTTTAGAAGTCATGGGGAACCTTTAGCAGAACCTTGTTCCTGAGCGGGGCGGGGCAGGCGGTGGAACTCACTGGGCTCTGAGGGCGTCTGTTTGGGGGTCCGGCGGTGGAGGCCCAGGCTGAGACGCCTGGACGCCGGCCGCCTCCCCCTCTGGTCCCTGAGGTTGCTGGTGGCGGCGAGCCACGACGTTCTGCTGAGAGCCGGGCGCTCCGGACGCGTCCTCGGGGAGAGCGAGGTCCGCAGAACGCAGGAGAGCGAGGAGGAGGGGGAGGAGGGGGGAGGTTGTTTCTGGGCGTCGGCCGGGGTTCTGCTGCGGGGCCGGAGCGGGGAGACAAAGTCGTCCGAGTCGGAGTTTGGGTCCGAGGCGCCGGCGGACGCTTGTTTCCACCTGGAGCGGTTCTCCAGAGCCTCGGAGGAACGTCTCCTGTTCTGCTGCACGAACACAGAACAACTTTCCTTAGAACCCAGAAATCTGTCTACAACACAGTCCCATTAACTCCTGAGGAGAAACTCTGCCAACATGAAGGGGTCTTAACAAAATAAAAGCCCGTCATAAACGTTACATCAGTAAATATCTTGATACTGCAGCTCTGCCTTCACAATAAAAGGACAAAGTTAAACTCCCCCTCACCTCTGGACCGTCCCGTCTCGGCGTCTTCTCTGCCGGCGGAGAGGAACTCAAACTCCCAGCATGCTCCTCTGCTGGCAGAGAGTCCTGCGAGTCTGCAGAGCACACACACACACACACACACACACACACACACAGAGGAGATGAAAACTAAACACTCAGAATAAGAACAGAACAATAATAATACTAGACTGATTGACTGAGTACCTCTGAGCAAACTGCCTAACCCCTCTGTGTGTGTGTGTGTGTGTGTGTGTGTGTGTGTGTGTGTGTCAGTGCAAAATGTTCCAGTTTCAATTTGCTGCCAGTTAATATTCTGATTATTTTTTAGGTGAACTGATGAATCACCTGATAAAAACCTAAAGTCCTCATGTTCTCCTCATGTGTTCACCCCTCATGTGCTCACCCCTCATGTGTTCACCCCTCATGTGTTCACCCCTCATGTGTTCACCCCTCATGTGTTCACCCCTCATGTGTTCACCCCTCATGTGTTCACCCCTCATGTGTTCACTCCTCATGTGTTCACCCCTCATGTGTTCCCTTGATGAGGACATGAGGACAGGCTGGGCGGCTTAATCTGTTCAACAACTAAAACTTTAGACTATTTTTCATTTCTTCAGGTTTAATTTCACTCTGAACAAAACTCACGTCAACTCACGTGAAATTCAAATTGTTTGATATTTTTGTGGTAATTTTCATGTAATTTAATTTCACATATAGAATTACAAAAAATGGTATTCTTGTCTTTCTTAAATTTTTTATCTTGACAATTTTCTGGTCATTTCCTTGTGAATTTCTTTTGTAGCTCTCATTTAATTTTCTGTTTTTTTTTTCTGTGTTTTTGTGATATTTTTATTTTATAGATTTTTTCCAGGATTTTTGCAGCAACTTCACGGTAATTTTCTTTCATTTGTTTTTATTTTATTGTCAATGTTTTGTTTTTAAATGCTGGATCATTTGAAATATAGAATTTTAAATATTTATTCATTTATTTATTACATTTTTTCAGGATTTTTTTTTTTCAGTCTAACTTTCATTTCCATTTCTTTCTTTAATTCTAAATTTCTTTTTTCTATTTTGGGGTAATCTGCCAACAGGGTTAATCTGATGTGGATTATCCTCAACTATATCAGTCTCCATGGCATTCCACCAACAGGAAGAATCTGACCAACTTTTCCAAAACTTTTCATCCTTTTCTAAAGTTTCTGGGCACCAAAAAAACCCCAAAACGCCTGGAGACGTGTGAAGCCAACCCTGCGACTCACCGCTGAGCTCGGAGCTGCTGAGCGTCTTCCCTGCTGGAGAAAGGCGCTCCAGGTCTCCGTTCTGCTCCAGCAGCCGCTCTGACCCTCTCCTAGGACGCCATCTGGTGGACAGAGAGAGCAACAGCAGGATTTATGGACAGTAAAGGATCAGAAAGCATCCAGACCCCTTCACTTTTTTCACTTTTGTCATGTTGCAGCCTGACGCTACAATTCTTTAAATTCATTTTTTTCTCTCGTTAACCTGCACTCAGTGCCTCATTATGACAAAGTGAAAACAGAATTTTTAAATTTTCTGCAAATTTATTAAAAAGAAAAAACTGAAATATGACATTGACGTCAGTATTCAGAGCCTTTCCTCAGCACTCAGTTGCGTTTCCGCATTTCACGTTTGCATGTAAACTGAGAAAAACAGAGAAAAACAGAGTTTCAGGCAGCCGACGTCACATGATGCAGCAAAAGTGCACGCAATGTTTACATTTGGCTATAATGATCATAGACATGATATACGTATATTATGTCTATGATGATGATGATCATGGATGCATTCAGAGTAACAGTCGCATTTCTGTTGGTGCAGACACTTTTCATATGTTTGCATTTGCAAATACAGCTGCAGAGATGGAGGAGCAGAGATGACTAAGGGCTCAAAGGTCAGCAATTTTGCAAATTTTCCTCCCCCCAACACAAAGAGCCGGTCCTCGTCACCGCCAGCAGCGTCGCCGGTTTTATGGGGGTTGATGTAAACGAAAACTTTTTTGAAAATGATGCCGTGTGCACAATGTTATTTTGGAAAACAGAGGGAGGGAAGTATTCGTTCCTCAAAATACCCGACTAGGTGTAAAAGTAGCCTGAATACTTCTGTCAATGTGATATTTCAGGTTTTTCTTTTTAACAAATTTGCAAAAATTTCCACAGTTCTGTTCCCACTTAATCATTACGAGGTACTGAGTGCAGATTAGTGAGCTGTCATTTGAATGGCTAATCCATATACGATATGTAAATGTCGCTACCGTTTCCTCACAGACCTCGATCATCTGTGTTCCCTTTACTCTGAGGAGCTGCTGTTCACGCCGCGTCAACACGGATTAATAATTACAGATTACAGATTCATGATGTCAGCCCCCCTGCGCCTCTGGCACAGCAGGTCAGCGCGCCTTTATTTATGTATTCATATTTTTTTAATGTGAATTTTGACGATGAAAGTTTTGCAGCTGTCAGAGGCTGAAATAATCCCTGACACAGAAAGTGAGCACGGCTGCTTCTGCTTTCTGGTTTCATTTGCTGTTCTGGTTGCGCTGTACTGGCAGTTTATTGAATTTACATTTTTCTTGCCGCGTTGCAAAGATCAATAAACTTTTGAGAGTTTTTTTTTTTTTTTTCTGAACAACAAGTAACAAGTAACACCTTTCAGTGTTCTTACCTGAACCCAGAAAAAAAGAATCAAGGGGTTTTGTGCCATGGGTTCAAAAATTCAAAACTAAACTGTTCCTACGAAGTTCCACTTATTTAATTTTAAAGTGTGCCTTAATTAACTCCTCAGTCAGTGAGTCATGAAGATGAATTTTTATCTTAATTTGATCCATTTTTTAATGTTACTCCTGGTTTATCTATGAAATTGAAAACATGAAACCTGATGTTAAACCTTAAAAAAAGGAGATAATATTTTCAGTGCACTGTTAGGGTACTTTTAGTCTTTTATTTTGAAAGGCATTTTCACCCTTTTAAATAAAATTATCTCTTTTTTATTTATTTATGTATTTATTTATTCAGTCATTTTTGATGGGTAATTTTATGGTAATTCAACATAATTTAAGTGAATTAATAATTTAATATATATTACAATAATTCTAAATACTTTTTTAAACCAATTTTCTGGTGATTTTTAAATTTTAACTCATAAAAAAAATAATAATTTTATGGTAATTTTCTTATAATTTAATCAATTAATCAAATTAAATTCATCATAATCATCAACTAATTCCCTTGATTTTTTGCTTCTATTATTAATCTGTAAAAAGAAAAAAAATTAACTACATTTTTGGTAATTTTCTTGTAACTTTTTAATAATTTCAGGTTTCAGAAGATTAAAACAAAGATTGTGATTTTTCCTGAACTACGCCTTTGTTTTGTAAATTTGTCTTCAGTGACATGAAACTCATAAAACTGATCAATAAATTGATTAAAAAAAATCAAACATAAAGGCACCGGTCAGTAAAGCAGGAGGAGGGTTCGCTCGCTCGTCGCCCCGGCTGCTGCGTCTGCGTCCTGGGCTGTGATTGGTGGTTCCACAGTGGCTTTGTGGAGTGATCTACCCTGTGATTGGCTGATTGCGTCCCCAGAGCCTTTCCCGTCCTCTGATTGGCTGCCGAGTCGCCGGCGCTGAGCCCGAGCAGCGTTTTCACCGCGCCTCGAAACTGAGGCTTCAGAGACGGACTGTAGGAAAAACACACACACACACACACACACACACACACACACACACACACACACACACACACACACACACACACACACACACACACCAGGTTACAGTGTTTTCCTTTCCCAGTACGACAGGTCACTCTCCAGATTTTTTTATATATATATATATATATATATATATATATATATATAAAATGTAATATTGTTTAACAGCATCTTTCTAATCCTGATATCCTGTGTTCATTTTGTTTAAATATTTTGTGAAACACAGATGTACTCTAGGATTATTTTTTGTTTGTTTGTTTTCTGGCACTGTAATTTTCAAAGTTAAAGCAAAACCGAACATGCAGGTTGTGTTGTGTTGTGTTCACAGCACTGTACCTGTCTCTCCATTCACTTCCACAGCAAAACAGATTCCAAAATAAAATAACTTTTAGACCAGAAACCAACACCAACACACAGGATTAGCACTATATAAGCAACAACCAGCCCCAGTTCCCATTTTTTGGTAGAAATTAAACGTCTCTTTTCTTGTTATTTTCCTGTTTGAATTGGAAAGTAGATCCAGCAGATAGCTTCTGCTGGAAATGCCTGCATTGTAACCTTACGCCAGGAATAGACAACGCCAACAAACAGGATTATGACAATATAAACAACAATACATACCGGTACCAACTTTTTTGTGTAATTATAATTACCGTATTTCACCAATTAATCGCCGGGCCGCAAATAGCCACCTGGTTCTTGTAAACGCCTGGGGTCTGCACCCATTTTGTGTATTAAACGCCCACCCGAATATTTTTGCAGAAGTAAACAGTTAGCCGCACAATAACTGTGTGGCATTTCCGTTTTCTGTCAAAATAAGAGAGCTAGCTAACGTTAGAAAAAAAAGGGTGTACCGTAATCTTAAATGACTGACTAACTCTTATTTTGACAGAAAACGGAAGTGTCAGAGGGAACGACTCACAGCGTGCCAAGCTCTGTGTAAAAATAAATAAAGGCCTGCAGCGAATAGCCGCCTGGTTCTTTTAAATGCCTGGGGTCCAAGTTGATTTTGCATATTAAACGCCCGGGCGATAAATTGGTGAAATACAGTATTTGTTCAAGTTCTATCAGGTTGTTTCTTCCTGGCATGAGGTTACAAAGTGCAAGTTTCCTGCAGTTGCTTCCTGCCAGTAGAGCTGCAGTCTGTTAACCCAACTGGTTGATTTATTGGTCGATACGTTCTTGGTCGACCAAAATCTGATTGGTTGATTATTTGCCGTGTTCATTTGATCAGGAGTAAAGCACTAAGTGCTGAGGGGGTGTTTTCAGAACAGCCTGTTTCACAGGGAACAGTCTGTCTTCAGAACACCCTCCTTGTTTTCACAGTTTTGGATTAGCCCAACCCACTGGAGACAGATAGGTAGGCCTGTATATTCTGAATAGAAGAAAAAATTAGGCCTGGTTTTCTGAATATTTGCTTAATTAAGAACGTTTAATGAACATTTAGTCCTCTTCCATGTCCAAGACGTCATCAGTGTGGCAGCATTTTACCAAAATAGATGGAAAAAAAAGTCGAATGCAAACTTTGCAAACAACAGTTTGTGTATCACAGCTCAACGACCAACATGGCACATCACCTAAAAACAGTAAGCTAACATGTCTGCGTTAGGTTGCTCCGTCAGTTTGGAGTAGAAACGTATCAGAATTGGCATATTTCAAAGTTTTAGTCTAAAAATCCTTTTATAACTGCAGGCGCACACACCCGCGACGACGGCAGCTTGACATAGTCCTATTTTCGGAAATGATGTTGCATAGGTGCACGTGATGCAACGCTGTCAGAGCTGACCGACTCCACTGTGTCATTCAGTGCAAAATAATTAGGTCAAAAACGATTTAATATACTGCAAATACTAGTTGTTTATGTTTATGTTTATTTTTATTATGTTTATTATGTTTATTTTCATTTAGGCAGACAAGGCTACCAGGTAGGCTACTGCCTAGTTAATTAATCTAAAAATAGTAACTTTTTTTTGTGTGTTCCCACCGCCCCCCGATTAGTCGACTTTTGGTCAAAATTTCAGGACTTTAATCGACCAAGATTTTCTCTGGTTGACTACAGCCCTACCTGCCAGATCTATTTTCCAATTCAAACAAGAAAATAGCAAGAAAAAAAGACATTTCATTTCCTACAAAAAAAATGGGTAACAGGGGTTTTTAATTTATCATACTCTTATTTTAAAAAGACAGAAAAGAAAAATAAAGTACAGCTATCTGAAAATTCGACTTACGTGAAGAGACAAAGTATTTGTACTGCATCACTTCCCACCTCTGGGATTAAGCCAATATAAACAACGACAAGACCTGGTACCCACTTTTTAAAGGAAATTTAACGTCTCTTTTCCTGCCATTTTCACATTTGCATTGGAAAGTAGATCCGGTGGGTAGTGTCTGCAGCAAACTTCCATGTAGTAACCTTACGCCAGGAATGAGACAACCTTACTCAAACAAAAAATGGGTACTGGGACTTGCTGTTTATATTGCCATAATCCTCTTTGTTGATGTTGTTTCCTCCTGGCATAAGGTTACTATGCAGATATTTCCAGCAGATGCCACCTGCCGGACCTACTTTCCAGTTCAAATAAGAAAATAACAAGAAAAGAAACATTTTTTTGCCTCAAAAAATGGGAACCAGTGTTGTTTATATTAAATAAATTTCTTAGTTGGTGTCGGTTTCTGTGCTAAAAGTGTTATTTTATTTTCTGTTCTGCTGTGGAAGAGAAGGGACAGATATAAACAAGCTACACTACAATTCCATTTTGCTTTAAAGATGATGAATATCTGCACAAACCCTAACCCTAACCCTAACCCTAACCCTACCAGCTAGCTTTGCTGTTTAAATGTCGGTTCGTTTCCTGTTATGGATTACTGATGCAGACGTGAACAGCTGTGCGTCGCTCTGGTTCAACAGACAAACACATGAAATATGAATGTATATTAATGTAATATTAATGTAAATGTTCCTGCTGATGGAGGAAATGCGCTCATTTTATTTTAAGAGCATCAGCTGACAGGATGTGAAACGTTTCTGCAGTAAAAAAAGGGGAAATGAGCTCCTGCTGCTCCTGGCCTCTCAGTGTGAGCAGATCTACTTTTTGTCAGCGTGTTAACACTTAGCCAATCGGCAGCAGGCGGAGGTGGCGGGGATGTGAACCTGTCTCTGCCGACGAGCGCGCTCCCAGCCCGGCCTCCACGCGACGAGTCCCAGCTCCTCTGTTCACACAGAAAACAACAACAACAACAACAACATGAGTCAAACCGCCACGACTGCAAATCAGAAACCACCATCACAACAGCAGCTGCACCTCCACGGACGACAAGACGCCAACCTGACAGAAACATCCAGAATCCAGCCCCACTGTTTCCATGGAGACTGAATACAGAGACCCGTATGTACACACCATCAAGAATTTAATCCGAATAAAACTTTATTGACCTGCAAAAAGTGGTCTAACCTGCTGGAAATAGAAGAGGCAGAAACACAAAAAGAAGAAGAAGAAGAAGGAGAAGAAGAAGATGAAGAAGAAGAAGAAGTTCTTCCTGCTGGGAAGTGTCTCATCTGATGGAAATGTCAGTCTCATATCATTCTAATCCAGGTGGAGTCATGCTGGCCAGCAGTGGCGCCCCCATCAGGCTGTAGAAATGAAAGCTGGCAGCTCCACACGCCAGCAGCTTTCTGATTTGCTCGGTGGTTCGGCGGATTCCAGCTTCGTTCATCTTTCCAAACAACTTGTTGGAGCGACTCGAATTTATTCCAGCCAGAGAGGAACCAGCAGATTAAGAGTTCACATGGTTATCAGACGCTGATATTTTCCTGCTGAACAGATTATCATGACGCATTTTTATTCTGATTATCAGTGGAGCAATAGAGTCCATGGAGACACAGCTGCTGTTTTTAAAGGCCAGTTCACACCACAGATTAACCACGAGTTGATCAGTGTGTCATGTATATGTTTGACCCATTTTGCTTTCCATACATGTGTGAATAAACAGCCCCGGGCCACCTTTACGACCTTCCAGGACTTCACTAATAATAGTAATTCTCCCTGTGTTTCCCACAACTGGAAAACCGATCCCTCAGTTTTCCGGTTTCCCGGGACTCGTGGGAACCCTGAACTCACAGCCGAGCTGCGTCTGGTGGTCAATCTTTGGCGTGAAGCGGCCCTGAGAGACCCTGCAGGTCAGATCTATCACCTTGAAATCTGCAGTTCCGTCCTGCAGCCGGGACAGCGGCGACTGCATGGTGAGGCGCTCGGAGCCGCCGCCGCCGCTGCCGTCCACCGGCTGCTTCCTCTTGGGGATTTTGAAGGGAGACGCCATGCTGTGGACAGAGCAGAGACGGCACCGTCACATCTCCAGGGGTCAGACGCATTAAATCATCAGCTAGTGCACAATCATGGTATTAATAGACACTATTAGTTTATGAGAAATTAATACATTACAACAAATATGGTGTATAATCACCACAGGGAGGAACGTCATTAATTCTTGATCATTTTATCGTTAATATATCCCTTAACCCATCAGGATTCATACATATGTTAAAAGTATTAACATGCACCATCTTTGTCAGGTGCTGCCCCAGATTCCTTCATGCAGCCTCACACAGCCCATCAGGTTTCACTGGAGCTGTTCTGAACTGCAGCCGCTCCTTTATTTGTCTCACATTTACTACATGAAGCAGCACTTCATTAAGTCACATTTCAACCTCTGTCCTAGTCCAACTCCTCCCAGCCCTTTTATTCTGAAATAGAAAGCTATAATCCAAATGTGGATCTGTGAAACTGGAGTGCAGGCTCTCCTCTTAAAAATACGAGATAGCGCATCCTCAACTGAGATTTGATCCATTTTAAGCGCAACTTAGTGGATCATTTATGCGCCGAACTTAGCAGGAGACTCTACTGATCCATAAAGAGACTTAATTTAAACTCTAGTGTGCCTGCAGGTGCGATTAGCAAAGAGAAATGAAACAGACACGTTTTTCCACCGGATGTCTCTGTCGTCCATACAGGACACCGCAGCGCAGCCTTAAAAAAAATGAGATTTAGTCTTTTTATAGTCGTAGTTGGCGGATTATTTGTGCGCCGAATTTAGCATAAGACTGTAATAATTCATGAAAAGTCTTTGCCTTGACTCTGTCGGACCTGTACTTTTTCTGAAAAGCAAGAACAAATGAAAATGACGGATTTTCAAGTGGACTTCAGCAGGAGGTTCCTCTCCTGACAGGAGAGCGCAGCGCGTCCTGCTCAGAATGCAGCTTCACGGCGCAGTTTGACTCCACCTGTGACTCAAATTTCCTCGCAGGTTAATATGAACATAAACCACCAACAGCAGAGCAACGTGACAAATAAAAAGAGCCTCTGAGAGAAGCTGCACGGTGACCGACCTGCCGTCAGCTGGTAGTCCCGCCTGAGATGCCACCTAGCCCGGCTAGCCGGTTAGCTCCTGGAGGGTCTCTCGCCGTCAGACTCTCATGAGGCTTCCGGCCGCCGCATGCCGGAGCTCGGCTGCGCTGTCCGGCTGCGACGACAAAACAAAACAACGCAAAAAACTTCCCTAAACGTTAATGTCAAAGCGGATCTGCATCCAAGTGTCGCGAAAAGCAGAGGCTGCTTTCCTGCAGGGAGACGACAACATCACGGACAGACTCTCCTGACGCACTGGACGGGCAAGCCCCGCCCACGGCCTCTGATTGGCTACTAATCACTACATCCACTTCAGGCGAGGGTTGTGATTGGGTGAGTGTTAGCGTCAGCCAATCAGAGGAAGAAGAGGGGCGGGGCTTCCACCCACATGCACGTCCCGTATGTCAGTTCAGTCTCTCCCGACAATATTAACGACGTAGACGACGACATGTTTTCTTTCCTAGGATGGCGAGGTCACGACGCGCCCCTACTCTGCCTCTGATTGGCTAGTACTCGTTTCCATCGTCGGCCAGGTCGGTCAGGTTCAGGATTGTGATTGGTTGAGATTATAGCGAGGACTTCAGTGAAAGCCAATCAGAGGCGGAGTAGGGCGGGTTGTGTCTTCGCCATCCTAAGAGAAAAAATTATCACATATGCTTCGCAGCGCCTATCTCCGCTTTACGCGGTGACGTCATGGGTGTTTGGACTTGTTATGATGAATTTAAATTTCGAAAAAAAGCTTTTAGTCACAAAATAAGAATCTTAAGTGAGAATTTTTTTAAAAAATAATTTATTATTATCAGTATTATTATCATTAGTATTGCTGTTGTTGCTATTGTTAATCTTATTTGTAATTTATTTTTTTAAATGATTATTACCTTTGTTTTCTATTATATGTTTTGTATTTTAATATTTGTTATTAACTTTTAAAATATTTTTTCATGTCTTGTGTAGTTCTTAAAAGTGTTTTATATGTGCATGTGTGTGTTTTTTTGTGTTTGTTTGTTTTTACTTTTTTGCACCATTGTAATGGAAGAATCTTAAAAAATGTATCTTTATTATTATTATTACTGTTGTTGTTGTTGTTGCAATTGCTATTATTATTTGTAAATTTCAAAAATATTTTTTCATGATTATTACGACTGTTTTCATATCACTGATTCTTGGGAATTTGGATAAATCATGTCCCACTAAGAAAAATGCTATTTCTGTTGGAAATTTACATTTTACATAACATTTTAATGAATAAAAAGAATCAAGGGCATAATCAGGGGGTCCTTTGCACATTTGTAAGGTTCTTTCATAGGTTTATTTTTAATTTTTATGAATTTAATGATTATATGTTGGCCCATGGCCTACAAAATCAGTTGTCCTCGGATAGGAGATAATCATTTCAACTTGATTAAATCAACAAAAAGAAATAATTTCATTGAATAATATCTTTACCACATGAAAGAGTACATCATAATATGTATTAAAAACTACAAACGATGGGTTTTGAACAATATTTACTATTATTTTGTGGTTGCTCAAAATGTGTCCCACATATTCGTCACCACCAAAAATAATAATAAAAAAACTACAAGGTCAATTACATTCCTGAGGAGCCCTTTTCAAACCTTCAGCTCTACTGCATGCTTCAAGACCGCTCAGGCTCCTGGAAGTTTTCTATTTTCTCTTAAATCTCTTCATATTTTTGGACACTGCTACTGTCACAACCATAACATGTCAACACCGTCACTTCTGTATAAGAAATATTAAATTGGATTATGGAATAAATGTATACTTTTTAAGAAGAGGTCTGATGCAGGTAGCAACAGGGGGGAAACAAGCCGGCTAATGTGAACAACTCATGCTTATCATGTGAAAGAGCAGGTTTTTGTCTCCACCGTCAGACGTCACCACCGTCAGGTTTTCTGTGTGACGGTGATGACTGAAGTGAAGAAGCCATTGACTTGAGTGGTATACATTTTGGAAATGTATGTTCTAATGAGGCGACTGTCACCACCGTCAGATTAGTGTCACCACCGTCAGAGGCAGTTATATTTGTTTTAAATGAATATGCTTACAATATGTTTCTTTGGTGCTGTTGAATTATTAAAGTAATAGTCTCTTTTCATACAAAAATATGTTTTTCAAATAAAAAAAAAACATTACGGTGACGGTGTTGACAAAAACAAAGTAGCCTAATAACTGGAAAAACGCCTATTTTATGAAAAAAATGCAAAATGAGGAGGTTGCACCGGTACATTGCTGAACAGCCAAGACCTTGGCCTATAATGATATACCTTCAGATTTTGTAATTTAACTCACTTTTATTCTTTTTTTTTTTTTTTTTTCTTCAAAATTAAAACCTGTTTTATCCAAATTCCCAAGAATCAGTGATATATTTTTCTAAATATTTTGTTTGGAACAGGCTGTGCATGCTCCAAAAGAAACCGCGCAATAAGATTTTATAAGAATAGATAATAAATAAATAATAAATAATGAATAAAAGATAACACTGATGCTGTTGAGTCTGATGCTGTCATCAGTTATTGATTAGTTTAGTTGATTAGGTGATTAATTCATTAGGTCCCTGCTCTGCCTGCGCGCCATCGTGTGGCCGTGTGTTGTCACCTGGTCACATGTGGACTCTGACGTCACGTGACTCTGGGTTTGCGGAAGCCTGTCAGGTGAAGACTGTCAGTCCTCTGCGCACGCTGCTGTAAGTTTCTAAAAGTTTCTAACTTTTTTCAGGGTCGGTCCCCACGTGAGAGTTGATTAACCGAATAATCTGCACAATCCGAATATTCTGAGTAATCTGTGGTGGGGAGGTTTGACAGAAACCTTAAGATTTTTAACGTGTTCGTTCCTCTGAGCTCAGAGTGAAGCACGAGATTTGTTCCTACATATGAACACACACACACACACACACACACACACACACACACACACACACACACACACACACACACACACATACACACACACTGCGGGATAAGGGGTCAGTGTGTTGTTGTTTTTTTGTTTTATTCCTGGCTGTCATGCTGTTGGTCTGGTCACTGTGTCTGCCGCCGCTGCGCTGTCAGTCCCTGCTCATAACTTTTTTATTGTTCATATCTTGTTTTTATAGCTGACAGAAAACACACAGTTTTACGTATAGATTTTTTTCTACTTTATTTATTTTAGTCGTACATTTGTCACCTTGAGTAGTTCTTCAGTTTGACTCTTAGTTTTTTGGTTTTGTGCTGTTTTCTCAGAAACTCCGAGAAACTTGGAGAGAAAAAAACAGAACAACCAATAAATAAAGTCTGATCAATATTCAGATAAATCCTAATTGATAATCACTGATATCTTCAGTGATTATCAATAATGACATTAAAGCACAAAATCTCAGCAGAGAGTGAGTAAGCAGTAATTATGTTTCATGCAATAACAAATGCATGAATAAATAAAATTAATGATTTGATTGTTAATATTTAGGTATTATTTAGGTATCGTTATTATTAACATTGTCATAATCAGTTTTTTAACTGGTGCACAAAGTTGCCTTCATTTTCTCTTACAGAATCTTCCAGCGTCTCTTCCTGCAACAACAATAACACTAATAATAATACAAATACTAATACTAATAATGTTACATGGCTGGGGCTGTAGCGATACACTAATCTCACGATACGATACGATATTCAGCTCACGATACGATACATATCATGATATTCGGCCAACGATACGATTTGATATGATTCGATATGATTCGATACACTTATATCATTTTCTGAAAGATTTCAAAGGGACAGAGTGATTTTGGTGACATCTTGTGAGTGTTCCATTGACTTGGATTGAATTAACTGAACTGAAAACTGAAAGCATCAGTCAGTTACACAATATATGGCTCTGACTGGACAGAGTCTACAGTTTGCAAATGTTGGACAAAATGAATCAAAGATGTGATGAGAAAATTAGTTTGGCTTACTCCAATAATTTAACAATATGTTAAATAATAATTTAACAATATGTTAAATTTAACAATATGTAATTTAACAATATGTTAAATTATTATTATTATTTTAAAAATGTAAATTACTTATAAAACAGACCTAACAATTCAGCTACCAATGAATGAGCAGTGGTATGCCTGTGATAACATAGATTGAAAAATAAGCCGAAGTGATACCTCTTCTCTGAATAGACAAGCTAAGCCAGTGTGCTGCTGTTAGCCAGTGAAAATAGAGGGAGCGGAGTGGCAACTCTTTGCTTTGTTATACAATCAATATGTCAATATGTTATGTACAATATGTTATACAAGGATTGAAGGTGCTGGATTTATATTGGCCGCCTCTCTCCTGAATCTCTGAGCTCTGACTGCGTAAACAGGGAGAGGAAGACGTCGGCGTCTGTGTAAAGAGAGTATCTGGACGGGTAACTTGCTAGAAATGCTCTACAGCGACACTAGCGGCTAATCGCTCTCCTGCAGCGCGAACGGGGGAAATGGGCGGCGAGCAGAGCGCCAGACGGACACGGGGGATTTGAACGGGGCTTAATGCATCGATACTCGCGGCTGAAAAATCAATACTTTCTGGGTAAACAAAATATCGATATATATCGCAGAATCGATAAAATTGCTCAGCCTGATACATGGCTGGACTGTTTGATGCAGCAACTCCAGTACCCAGTGCAGTAGACAGTGCAGTACACCGTGTGGTACACAGTGCAGTACACAGTGCAGTACACAGTGTGGTACACAGTGCAGTACACAGTGCAGTACACCGTGTGGTACACAGTGCAGTACACCGTGTGGTACACAGTGCAGTACACAGTGCAGTACACAGTGCAGTACACAGTGCAGTACACAGTGCAGTGCAGTTTATTGTGTGGATGTGCAGCTTCACTGCAGCAGTGTTTTAAGAAAAACTATAAATGTATATGAAATCAATCAGTCAATCAATACAAGTAAAATTAATAAATAAAACAAAATAAAATAAATCAAATGACAATAAAGCAAAACAAAATAAAATGAAATATAATAAATATGCACAGTATTCTTCAGGGGGGTCTATAGGCCTCTGGATGATGTATTGTCAAATCTTCCATTTCTTCTTCTTTTTTTCCCTGTAGCTCCGGCTCCTCTCTCCACTGTGACGTTCCAGTGAAGCAGACGTGAGTGTTCCAGTGTTCCAGTGTTTTTATTGTTCCAGTGTTTTCAGTATCTCGGTGTTGGTTCTGCCTCCACGTGTGGAAACAAAAGAACCGAGCCCGTGTTGTCCAGATGTTTTCCTGTGTGGCAGTTTAGCCCAAATGAAGCAGAGAGCATGGAGGAGCGCTTAGCAGAGAAATTACAAACATATTTCATGTTTTATTGTTTTTTTTTTCTCCTTGATGGAACAGAACAGATGTGATTTAGGCAAAACTCCAACCTTAAAATAATTCATCTTAACATTTGAAGGGTCTGAATCCATTTTGAGACCTGAAATTCATCACTTAATCCTTAAAAAAAAAAAAAAGAAAAAAGAATTGTGATTAAAATGAGAACTTGATTTGGGAAGCAGACGTTCTGAGACTAAACATGATGTCATTTATTCTGTATTTAGGTATTCATTTTTTTTTTATTTTTTAAATGCTCAATTTGCAACAAAACTCGTAATTTGTAAAAATGTAAGACCTCTATCTCTGGATATCTATAGAATATCTGTAAACCTTTCAAACCTGCATGGACTACATGCAGAATATCTGCGAAATATTTACAGAATAGAACATGTGTAGATGGAACAGATGTATAATCATAACATCTAATCTATAATTCAGAATCAGAATCAGAATACTTTATTAATCCCCAGGGGGAAATTACTTTTTGTTACAATAACAACTCCCACTCAAAGTGTAAAGTAAAAAGAGCAAATAGTCAAGAAAAATAAAGAGAGGAATATAAATATAAATATAAATATATATAGAATAAAAAGAGAAAAAATATATGTACAAGTGCAAACATGGACAGGAGTTATTGCACAATAATTGATGGAAACAACATGGAAAACATTTTATAGTAATATATAAGTCAGCTTATCAGTACATGTAGAGTAAAAATTCGATTTGAGGACAGAAATAACATTAAAACAGGACATTTATAAGATGTTACAGGTGCACGTGGAGGGACGGTTGGGGTGCCGGAGCGTGTTTCTTGGGTGGGATGCGCTACGTCGCCGTTTACGTCACACGCTGGTAGGGCTTTCCTCATGGCGAAGTCTCTGCGTTGGCAACACACCAGTTTGACCAGCGTACCAGCATCCCGGAAGACCAGTTAACAAAGACCAGCCTCGCAGTTTCGACTTCAGCCACGACCTGAGAGCATCTGAGAGCACCTGGGGCCACAGGGCGCAGACATGGACGCTTCCAGAAGGTCAGTGCGGCCGAACGAGGGCCATGTTAGCGAGGGGAGCTAGCTTTAGCTTCCGAGCGGCAGTGAAGCCCCCCCGGCGAGCTAACTTCCAGGAACCCGGCCCGCACGGAGCGCACTGTGTCCGGCTTCCTCCGTGAGTCACCCGGCCTGTCCGAAACATCCAGCTGGGGGCCTGGAGGGTCACATCCACAGGCAGGAAAGGCTCGGACTGGTTAGGAGACGTGTTGTTGTTGTTGTTGTTTTTGTTTGTTTGGCGTAAAACAACGAGAACCCCGCTGGAAACCGTGAATCCAGCCCGGTGCGCCTCTTTCTGTTTACATAACGGTCCGGACTCCGGGGAGCTTGTGCGCTAAAAAGAGCCTTTTCCGACGCTTATAATCGGATAAAGTAGCTAAAGTTAATTGTAAAAGCTCGCCAGGCCACATTCCCAGGTCATATTCATGTTTTAGGCCTCAAACTTATAATGTGGGGGTGTAAAATGGGCTGAACCGGCGGTTAGAAGACGTGGTTTTGTTCAGTCTCACTAAATTAAGCTCCATTTAACCGCGTTAAAACAGCTACCATAACTCTAATGGAACTTAAACTTTTACTAAAATAACATCATGTGGTCTTTTCCGGTGGTTATAATCAGATAAAGAACCTGTAGTTAGTTGAATCAGCTCTCTGCGTCACAGTCCAGTAACACCCTTTTTTTTTTTTTTTTAGGCCTTAGAGACTCAGAGGCCTAAATATTAAGTTAGAGTTAATATTTAGAGGTTTAAAAAAAAAAAAAAAAAAAAAAAAGGACAGGCCAGTCAGGCTAGTAAAGTTGTTCTTGGTGTGGAAACCCTTTGAGAAATGTAAATTCAGGGCACGTTATGCTCTGATAGTGATGCAGTAAAGACTTTAAGTTGTTTAGGTTAAGGTCATGTTAATTTTGCTTTTAGTTTTGCTGTTAGTTTTGACCACAAACAGACTCAAGTCTGCCAGGCTTTTACTGTGAAGCCCCAAAACACAAAAAAAAGTCCTTGGGTTTTACCCTGAAAACCCAGTGTCCTCCTTAACAAGCTCTTAATTTCAACATGAAACCAGTCAGGTTTAATTAAACAGAACAACTCGACAAAATTAGGCCTTAAATTTCACGGGATTCTCTTTTTTTTTTTTTTTTTTTTTTGTAATTGAAGGAGCAGTCAAGGCATTTTGCGATATCTCTTAAAGAGAAGTGAATTATATTAAAAATGTTTTTTAATAGTGAACTGAAAACGAAAAGGTCTAAATTGAGGTTTTTGTGTTGCAGGAGGCATTTCGGGGATTATCATCCAGGCCTATTAAAAATGTATCAAATTAAGAGAAAACCGAGGAGGGATTAATAATTGATTTTCCTGTTTCAGGAGTTAGGTCAAGGACTTGTTAAAGTTACACCTGCGGAACGGTTTAGGTGCATTTTAGCTCAATATTTCTGAATCCATACACTGAATCCACTTTTTTTTTTCTGCGTCCAATAGAGAATATTTTAAAATGAAACTTTATTTGGGGTATCCAGTACAGCCATCAAAAACAGCAGCTGAAGCAACAAAGTCAATAAAACGCAGTTAATAAATGAATAGAGCAGATATTCCTTTAGGCAGTTTAAATTAAAGGAGTGATAAGATGATAAGACACACACACACACACACGCAGCCTCTCCCTGGCTTTTAGCCTGGTGGGTGCATCATGTCAGTTTACTGTAACGCTGTCTGGCCAACATGCGGGCGCCTTCCTTAACAGAAACTGAAAGTTGGCTGGAAGCTGGGAGACGGGGAAAAGGTAAATGAAGTGGATCGGAGAAACAGCTGCAGCGCGCGACTGCGTTCACACAGCTGCTCAAACTGACCCAATTCTGGTTTTACAAAATTATACACACCCAGTTTCCACTTCACTCCATCAGCTCACCTGTGCAGTCTAATCTAATCTAATCTAATCTAATCTAAACCAACTGTTGTGGAAAAAGGATGGATAAAGTTTCCTCTCCTGCAGCCTGTGATGCTCAGCTTGTCGTGTTGTCACGGTAACAGAGGTGTCTATTCACTTCTGTGTTTGGCATTGAGCTCATAGTTAGTGCTGCACTTTACTGACAGCTGTTTCCACTATTCTGTCCCTCCTCATGGATATAAATAGGGAGGGGCAAAAAATTAGAAACACCTCTCAGTATAATGCAGTCCATTAGCAGACCTCTCTCTCTCTCTCTCTCTCTCTCTCTCTCTCTCTCTCTCTCTCTCTCTCTCTCTCTCTCCTCTCTCTCTCTCTCTCTCTTTTCCTCTCAAGCAGCTTCCTTTCCACCCCGCAGTCCAGCATCAACATCTTATCTCAGAGCTCCAGATGCAATCGGTGGAAGTGAAGTGAAAGTAAACATGTTCTCTGATGTGGTTTTTTTTTTTTTGGCAGTGAAATTTTCCATCCACTCTATTTCTGTTGCTTCACTTCCTCCATTTCGTCTGCTCAGACTAAATTACAGACGCTGGGCGGTTTGACAAAATAAAGTGAAAATGTGATAAATGACTTAAGTTTTGTGTTTCAGAGAGAAAAAGTTCTTAACTTCAAGGAAAACCGAACACAGAAATATGGCTCCTTCATCTGTCAGTTATTTTTTCAATCAGTCAGTTAAATGTCTCATCAATACAGATCCCACACTGAAGTGTTTCATCTCTTCATTTGAATAAAGTCAGGTCAGGTAGATGACGTGAAGTACACATCTTGTACACATCTTTCATCAAAAATATACTTAAAAATAAAAAATAAATTGCTGTCAATTGAAAGGAACAACAAATAATAAAATGTAGTGAAAGAAGAAAGAAACAAAGAAAAAACCTTCAGGGTCCGCTGACTAATTGGACTAAATTTGAATTGTGTCAGTAATGTTATAGTTTTATATGAGGGTGAGAACCCGTGTTCAGTTGTGTGTCATGAGTTGTTGCAACGTTTTGTATGTTTATACCAGTTGTTTCACAGTTTTGGTGCAAAATTGAACCATTTTTGTCCACTGCAGAATTAATAAAAATGGACAAAAATCCTCCAAAATCCCACATCAGAACACCAAGACCCCGAGGAACACCACAGAAAAAACAGCCACTGCTTCACCTTGTTCTGCGGTTCTATTAGATTTGATGATTTACTGCGATGTTTGTTTGTTTGAATCCTCCTCTAGTTTGTGTGTGTAAAGTTTGATGAGGCTGTGATTCTCCTAGAGGTCACTAGAGGTCATTTTCTCCAGCGACGTCCAGTTTGACAAAAGTCTGTGCCTGCAGTGAAATGGCTGCTATGGGGGCCAACATCATCACACAGGAATCAAATGTGGCTCATTGAATCCACAAGAGTCTCAGCTTTCCAGTCAAAGCCAACTGATGCAGCTCCAAGACTGTTTAGGCCCCAGTCTGCACACACACACCATTTTACAACAGGGCTACAGGTCGGCGCTCACCTTGATCACATGACACTGAAATCGACCAATCAGGCCAGAAGTCTGGGTGTTGCTGAGCTCTTTGAAATGCTCTGAGTATGAATTTTGCTGCACAAATAAACTACAGGGTTATGATTACTAGTTTTCTGTCGATCGATTAATTGACTGATTCAGCTCTACAGAGAAATGAGATTGTGTGTGTGTGTGTGTGTGTGTGTGTGTGTGTCCGTCCCGGCTGTGTTAGGTGATGTATTTAGTTACGGTCAGTGTTGTTTACTCGAGAGGAAAACAAAGCGAAGCGACACCCGGGCGGCTGGTCTGAGGTCAGCTCGGCCGTGACGTCTCGCCCGGCGGACAGAGGGAGAGTTTCAGCAGGAAGTGGGCCTCATCGCTTATTGATGAGTTATTGATCATTTATTAACGATTTCTGTCTGTGTGCCCCACAGCTGTGACAGGATCTGGCTGCTGCTCGTCTTTGTCACCGCAGGTAAGAAGCTCCAAAACACACCTGTAATCACATCACTAATTACATTAATTACATTATTAATTACATGTCATTATTTAGCCCTGAGGATACCACTAGCCATCCTGTATGTTTTTTTTTTTGGTTTTTTTTTTAATTTCTAAAATTTACTTTTTTGGGCTAATTTCTGGGGCATTTTCTTGTATTTTTTTATTAGGTTATTATGTTTATTTGTTTATTTTTATTTATTTATTTATTTTTTGGGGGGGCTAATTGTCTTGTTATTTTTTAACAGTTTTTTTTTATTTTCTGCGCATTTTCTTATCGTTTTTTAAAAACTTTTAAAAAATTGATACATTTCTTATAATTTTTCACTCTTGAGCTAGTTTCTGGGTCATTTTGTTGTGATTTTTTGTTTTTGGCTAATTTTCTCTTTCACTTTATTTTCTGGCCATTTCTTTTATAATTTCTGTTTTTGAATATTCTGATAATTTTATTTATTTATTTATTTTTACTTTTTTTGGGGCTTTGGCATTTTTGGCAAATGTATTATTGTTGATTTTCAGGTAATTTTATGCTAATTTTGCTTTCGCCTTTCTTCCATTTTCATGACAGAAATCAAGTAAATTTACATGAATTCACGCGATCAGATCCTAAAATCAGTCTTGTAGATTTTACTGGATCACCTGTGTACATTCTAAAGTGAGAATAGAAATATTCAGTGTGACGTACGGCGGCAGGCGGCTGAAGCCTCGGCATGAAGCTCTAAACGCGGTCGGTCTCTTGCAGCTTCCTGCCAGCAGAGCGTGAGCAGCGTGGTGGGACAGCACGTCCTGCTGCCCTGCGCCTATGAGCCGGCTGACAAGCTGCCGCCTCGCGTCAACGTCTTCTGGCGCTGGGGCGACGACGTCAACGTCTACAATATCGTCCAGAATGTTCAGCACCTGCAGAACCAGGCGCCTCGCTTCAGGAACCGCGTCAGCAGCTTCCCAGAACTCTACCGGACCGGAAACTTCTCCCTGCTGCTGCAGAAAGTCACGCTGAACGACAGCGGGTCCTACAGCTGCCACGTCCCGGCGGAGAACTTCCGGCAGAACGTCCAGCTCGATGTCCAGCTCACAGGTGAGCTGCTCTGACCTCACCTGAGCTACTGGCAGCACCGGAACCCCCTCCTGTTCCCTCTGCTCTCCAGGGAACAGCTGCTCACCTGCCTCCATGCTTTCCTGCCTCCTCTCTGTGTCTCTCCTCTCTGTGTCTCTCCTCTCTGTGTGTCTCCTCTCTGTGTGTCTCCTCTCTGTGTCTCTCCTCTCTGTGTGTCTCCTCTCTGTGTCTCTCCTCTCTGTGTCTCTCCTCTCTGTGTCTCTCCTCTCTGTGTCTCTCCTCTCTGTGTGTCTCCTCTCTGTGTCTCTCCTCTCTGTGTCTCTCCTCTCTGTGTGTCTCCTCTCTGTGTCTCTCCTCTCTGTGTCTCTCCTCTCTGTGTGTCTCCTCTCTGTGTCTCTCCTCTCTGTGTCTCTCCTCTCTGTGTGTCTCCTCTCTGTGTGTCTCCTCTCTGTGTGTCTCCTCTCTGTGTGTCTCCTCTCTGTGTCTCTCCTCTCTGTGTCTCTCCTCTCTGTGTCTCTCCTCTCTGTGTGTCTCCTCTCTGTGTGTCTCCTCTCTGTGCGTCTCCTCTCTGTGCGTCTCCTCTCTGTGTCTCTCCTCTCTGTGTCTCTCCTCTCTGTGTGTCTCCTCTCTGTGTCTCTCCTCTCTGTGTCTCTCCTCTCTGTGTCTCTCCTCTCTGTGTCTCTCCTCTCTGTGTGTCTCCTCTCTGTGTCTCTCCTCTCTGTGTCTCTCCTCTCTGTGTCTCTCCTCTCTGTGTCTCTCCTCTCTGTGTCTCTCCTCTCTGTGTGTCTCCTCTCTGTGTGTCTCCTCTCTGTGTCTCTCCTCTCTGTGTCTCTCCTCTCTGTGTGTCTCCTCTCTGTGTCTCTCCTCTCTGTGTCTCTCCTCTCTGTGTCTCTCCTCTCTGTGTGTCTCCTCTCTGTGTCTCTCCTCTCTGTGTCTCTCCTCTCTGTGTGTCTCCTCTCTCCTCTCTGTGTGTCTCCTCTCTGTGTGTCTCCTCTCTCCTCTCTGTGTGTCTCCTCTCTCCTCTCTGTGTGTCTCCTCTCTCCTCTCTGTGTCTCTCCTCTCTGTGTGTCTCCTCTCTGTGTGTCTCCTCTCTGTGTCTCTCCTCTCTGTGTCTCTCCTCTCTGTGTCTCTCCTCTCTGTGTGTCTCCTCTCTGTGTGTCTCCTCTCTGTGTGTCTCCTCTCTCCTCTCTGTGTCTCTCCTCTCTGTGTCTCTCCTCTCTGTGTGTCTCCTCTCTGTGTGTCTCCTCTCTCCTCTCTGTGTCTCTCCTCTCTGTGTGTCTCCTCTCTGTGTGTCTCCTCTCTCCTCTCTGTGTGTCTCCTCTCTGTGTGTCTCCTCTCTGTGTGTCTCCTCTCTCCTCTCTGTGTCTCTCCTCTCTGTGTGTCTCCTCTCTGTGTGTCTCCTCTCTGTGTGTCTCCTCTCTCCTCTCTGTGTGTCTCCTCTCTGTGTGTCTCCTCTCTCCTCTCTGTGTCTCTCCTCTCTGTGTCTCTCCTCTCTGTGTGTCTCCTCTCTGTGTGTCTCCTCTCTGTGTGTCTCTTCTCTGTGTGTCTCCTCTCTGTTTCTCCTCTCAGCTCACCTCCTCATGTTGATCTCCTGAATTCAACTTTGCTTGTTGGTGTTTTAAAACCTCACATGTTGGATAAAGGTGTCAGATGTGAAGTGTACCTGTAGCCGTGGAGCCGGCGCTGTGTGTTGAACCCTGACCCCCACCTTGAACCCTGACCCTCACCTTGTGTTTCCTTCCCAGGTGAGGAGAACAAGACGACAGGGGGAGGTGCCGCTGGAAACCGAATAGGAAACAAGAGCGGCAGCATCGGCATCAGGCTAAACCACCTGACCCTGCTGGTGTTCCTGCTGCTGGGTCAGAGCGTCCTCTGTCAAAACTGAACACAGTTTTCTTTGTTTATTTATCAGATCTTGAGCTCTGCTTTATTTTCCTGGGCATTTGGAAGTAAACAGCAGAAACCAAAACTTTATTTCTGCATAAAAGCTGATGAAAGTTTCCTGAACGCAGCGTTTAACCCTCTGACACCCGAGCACATTCACATTCACCTCATTACTGTCAAAAACACCAGAAAGAAGCTGATGAGCAAACTGGCCTGGAATCTGCAAAACGTCCCGACAAAAATATATTTTTTTTTCTAAACAAGCAGCAGAGAAACTGGAAAAAAACAAAATGACCCGAAAATTAGTGAAATGTTACAGGAAAATTTGCAAATAAATAAATAAAGTCACAAGACAGCTAGGTTTAAAAGGAAATCACAAGAAAATTACCTCCAAAATACCTTCAAAATAAAAGTTTGATCCAGACAGTCCATATAATGCAGCAAATAATATAAAAAATGTTCATGTAAGTAGAAACAGTCGCTTTGTTTTCCAGACATAACAGAAGCTACATGTGTGACGTTACAGCGCCCACTACAGGCCACATTTAGTGCTGCATCAATAATCCTCTGAAACTCAGGAGTCCATCTGAAAAAAACAAATAAATAAAAAATTAAATAAAATCCTATCCCTCACTGTGAAATCAGAATAAAAGAAGATTGTTTTTATTATTGGGACAAAAGGTTTGAAAGGCTCAAAGAAAGTTTGGTCATCTTTATTTTAATTTTATTTGTGTTTGAGTATGTGTATATATTTTTAAATTATCTATTGACTTTTTTTTCAGATGAGAATCTCTGCTGTTCAGCAAAAAAAAAATATTGTCGTCGTAGACAGTATTGATTATTAAAATATATTTGTTGAAGTTCAAGTTAAATAAATCATTTCAAAATAAAGCGCGGCTCATGGTTCCAGAGGGTTAAGCTGTCATGTCACAGACAGTTTACACTGTGGCATAATTAATTCATAACTTAATTAATTATGCCACAGTCCAGTTCTTCTGCAAGTTTCCTACATGAAGGTTGTTTTTCTGTAAACAGGCTGTTATTTTATATGGAGGATTACATTTTTTATCTCTGTGTTATTTATGGTATTTATTTCCCGTCTGTCTGGAGGCTCAGTGTCGTCTGTCTGGTTCAGAGTGAAGCAGGAAATGTTTTATTAGATTTAATTTGCACTAACAAAGCTGAATAAATCTCCCAATCATTTTTTTTCTTTTCCCCAAAAAATGTCAGGAAATCCAGACAGTTTGGAGCTGCTTGATGAATCACTCCGAACTACAGGTCATATTCAGAAAAAAAAATTATGTGTGTGTGTGTGTGTGTATATATATATATATAGAATGTAGACATTTTTCAGCAGCATAGCTGTGATGCCGCCAGCTGCCTTTACCTGAATCTAGTAGAGCTGCTGAAAATAGAAGAGAAGACATGTTTTTGTATAATAAAACAATCCTGATCAGTGATTCTGTGCTGAATAAAATATAGAATAAAATTTTTGGGGCTGATAGAAAATAATATGTAGAATAAAAAAATACTGAGCAGTGATTTGTCCAAAATTTAAAAAATAGCATAAAAAATAATAAAATGTGCAGAATAAAAAACGCTGCTCAGTGATGGTTTGGCTGCGGTCTGACCCACAGCAACTCGCTAAGGCTTCTGGGTAATGTAGTTTTTCATTAAAAAAAAAAACAAACAAAAAAAAAACACATCACCTACATTTAGTTTTGGTTCTGTGAGGAAAATGCTTCCGTGTTCCAGCTCTGTTCTCGGTTCTCCACGCTGCACCTTAAATTTAGTCTTCCAGGTTTTTCCAGAATGTTCTGAAGTATTTTTGACGCTTTTGTGAGATTTTGAGGTTTTGTTTAAATAATTAAACACAGATAAAAAAAAAAAACAAAAAACAAAAAAAAACGGGATGTCAGTTTGTGGATCAGCAGCCGCTGCATCTATTCAAAACACCTCCATGTTGTCCTTTTCATTCATTCACTCATTCATTCATTCATGTGTTTTGACGTTTAAATGATTTGTAACAGACATGATAAGTGATTTGTAACAGTTTGTGATTTGTCAGCATAATCAGGGATCTTTACTCTGGGAATCAACTGGAATTTGGGGTTTTGCTGCTCTCTTCCGGCAGGGTGTCGGCATGCTAACAGCTAGCCTGCCGTTAGCCTAGCCGTGCTAATGTCCTGAACTGAAAGCCTCAGAGAAGTCAAGGCTCTCCTCCACACTGGATTTGGTCTCCAGCCTCAGAGTTTGGGTTCAGAAACACTCGAGCGACACGTGGAGTTTCACTCTCACAGCAGCCACGGCTCGGTTTCTTCTTCTTTGGTTCTTTACACGTCATTCTCTCCTGCTAGCTAAGATGATGGCGGCTAACATAAGCTATTGAGAGGAAATACCAAACTCTGAGAATAGAAACCAAATCCAGTGTGGAGAAAAGTCTGGAACAGTCTTTACTGAACTGTTAACCGCTCTGGCCAAAATCATGTTTCTCTGCCCTGAAAGTTCCCAACACGCCTGAGCCTATTTGCATATTCATAGATCTGCGCATTTTTAATGAGGGCAGGATTTCCAGTTATATTTCCTGGCGTCTGCAGACAGTGAGAGTCTGAGATCCAGACCGACTGAATCTTATTGACGCTCTTGAGTTCACGAGAAGAACGTTGTCGGCGTACGTAATCACTCTGCACCGCCACAGAGGAGAACAGTGAAGCTCTGCAGCCGTGGCATTAATGTGGTGATCTTAATTATTAAAATTAAGTGATGAAGTGAATCCAAAGAAGAAGAGGAGGAGGGGGGGGAGGAGGACCCGCTCGTTTTCTTCTTCCTTTGAATCCCAAACATTTAATTTCTGCTCATTTCACCTCCTAAATTTATGAGTTATGAGTTACACATGGATGAGGGATCAGTTTAATGTTGATGAACAGAAATCATTTTTAGGGTCTTAAACAACATCAAAGTGGATCATCGAGGTGCAGACGGAGGGTTCGGTCAGTGGCCGGGGCGTTAGCAGGGCTAGGCTAACAGCAGGCTAGCTGCTAGCATGCTAACGGCCTGCAGGTTCTTGTTCTGCCTCAAAGCTTCATTATGATGAACTGACAGACGAGCTGTGGAGGAAGGAGCTCAGACTCGCCTCAGCAGAACCTCTGTCTTCAGGTCCACCATCATCACCATCATCATCATCATTATCATATTCACACCACGCTGCCTGTTGCCGAGCAGCTGCTGTTAAAAAAAGATTTTACAGTGGTCCCTCATTAATCGCGGGAGATAACGGGAATTGCGGGAATAACCCGCAATAGGCAAAATCCGCAAAGTAGTCAGCTTTATTTTTTTACAATTATTATAGATGTTTAAAGGCTGTAAAACCCCTCACTACACACTTTATGCACTTTTCTCAGACAGGCATTAACATTTTCTCACTTTCTTCTCTTGTTTAAACATTCTCACTCTTTTTTACAATACGCTGTAAAATAAAAAAGCATGCAAAATTGCACTAAAAAAAATCTGCGAAACTGCGAGTCCGCAAAAGGTGAACCGCGTTATAGCGAGGGACACCTGTATAGGAAGCACTTCATGTTGAGCTCGTTCACTAGGGAACGTTCTGCTGTCAGGACGTTCTTTTTTAAGGTTTCCTGTGTGACTTCAAGAAAAGAATGACATGTCGAACTGATGATGTCATGGAAGAAGCTGTCGATTACAATTTGCCTCAATAAAAAGTTTGCAATCAGAGAAAATCGTCTTCTGAAATTATTTTCCTGAATTCCTGCTGCCCCCTTCACACACATCTGAGAAATTGCACCTGACTGCAGTCCGCAGATCGGGGTTGGGCTAAATGTTGGCGGAGCTAAACGTTTGACTCTGCCCCGGCGCCATCTGGTTAGGGTTACGGTTAGGTTAGGAAATAATACACTCGATATCTCACGCACACTCCCATCTCCAATTTCAGTAGTACGAGCAGCTTTGGTTGTGAGTTTTTGCGTGAAAAGGCACTGACTCACGTCCGTTACTGAACTGCCAAAACCCTGAAGAACAACCCTCCTTGACTGAGGTTCAGGGTCAGTGTGAAATCATGTGGCAGAACCTGATGCCCGGTACTGGGATTCAGGAACTGTCAGACTTGATCCAGCCTTATGGAGTCACCCCTTCCCCTCAAGTCTTCCACATGAAGTCTGTAAAATTTAAAAATAGTTCAGCTGATAGCGCAATATCTGTAAGATCTTTGACACAGCTCATAAATAGACTGACTAATGCCAATATGCTCACAAGGCGCTGCCACTTCCCTTATCTGGAGCTGCGGCCGCGTCGACTTCCTGTTCAGGAGTGTTGAAACCTGGGCGGCGTGAGGCTGCAGTGTCATTTCTGAGCTGAAGCTGCAGAGCATCGGCCGCGAGCTCCAGAGACGCTCTCAGCTCTCACGCCTGCTGCTGCCTTCACTGACCATGGAGCTGCTGTGGCTGCTACTCCCTGTCCTCGCTGCCGCCACCGAACCCAGCACTGCCCCGGCTGAGCAGCTGCAGGACGTTCAGGAGAGGAATGCGACCCTGGGACAAGATGCCATCCTGAGGTGTGCGGTTAAGGGCGATAACATCTACTGGTACATGCAGGATGAAGGCGGGGTGCCGGTGGCCGTCCTGCGCACCTTCAGCACCTTCAGCAACACCTCTGAATATCGCAACAACTCATTTAGAGGGAAATACTTCGGCCTGACTGACAGCCGCTTTCTGGTCAGAAACGTGACCGAGGACGACGGCAGGTTTTACTTCTGCGGCCAGAAAGAAAACAAAACCATACTGTTCAAGAACGGATTCAAGCTCGTCTTTGGTAAGAACCTTTCAAAACAGAACGTGTGTTAGTTTAAAGCTCTGACCTGCAGAACCAGAAATCAGAGCAGCGTCACTTCTTCTGCTCTCAGAACATTTATATCACCTCACACTAATAACTCACTCAGCTTAACTTTAATTATCGCTCATTTCTGCAAAGGTTATATAGAAGAGTCTTTCCTAGAGCTTTTTATTATTTTGAAGGAACGCTTCCTGGGTCAGGAGCATTATTCTTCACAGCCCTGCGGTTCTAACAGCGGCTGTCTGGCTGTCACGCAGCTTCTTTTTACAGATGGAACCACCGACCACGCAGCCGTGACCTTTAACCTCCTCCTCTGTGGTTTCCTTGTTGTAATTGTAAATCACTCAAAATACCTTGACTCAACAAACCCAATCTTTATTAAATTAAATACCTTAAAATTCAATGATATTGTTGAACTAAGATCCAATCTTGTAATGTTCAAGGCACATAACAACCAACTTCCGTGCTGCATTCAGGAAATGTTCTCACCCAGAGTAAGCCGGTATGATCTTAGGGGAACCAATATGTTTAAAATTATAAAGGTTAGGACCAGCTTTCGTAGTAGGTGCATTTCATCTAAAGGAGTTTACCTGTGGAACAGTCTCTGTGATGAGCTAAAATCATGTACATCTGTCTGTCAATTCAAAAACATGTTTAAACTTAAGGTAATTAATAAATACAAATCCTTATTATAGAAATACGTGTATGTATGTATGCATGTGTATATATATGTATATGAGTGTATGTGTATGCTTATGTATGTGTGTGTGTATATGTGTATGTATATATGTATGTATGTGTATATGTATATACAGTACAGGCCAAAAGTTTGGACACACCTTCTCATTCAATGCGTTTTCTTTATTTTCATGACTATTTACATTGTAGATTCTAACTGAAGGAATCAAAACTATGAATGAACACATGTGGAGTTATGTACTTAACAAAAAAAGGTGAAATAACTGAAAACATGTTTTATATTGTAGTTTCTTCAAAATAGCCACCCTTTGCTCTGATTACTGCTTTGCACACTCTTGGCATTCTCTCGATGAGCTTCAAGAGGTAGTCACCTGAAATGGTTTTCCAACAGTCTTGAAGGAGTTCCCAGAGGTGTTTAGCACTTGTTGGCCCCTTTGCCTTCACTCTGCGGTCCAGCTCACCCCAAACCATCTGGATTGGGTTCAGGTCCGGTGACTGTGGAGGCCAGGTCATCTGCCGCAGCACTCCATCACTCTCCTTCTTGGTCAAATAGGCCTTACACAGCCTGGAGGTGTGTTTGGGCTCATTGTCCTGTTGAAAAATAAATGATCGTCCAACTAAACGCAAACCGGATGGGATGGCATGTCGCTGCAGGATGCTGTGGTAGCCATGCTGGTTCAGTGTGCCTTCAATTTTGAATAAATCCCCAACAGTGTCACCAGCAAAACACCCCCACACCATCACACCTCCTCCTCCATGCTTCACAGTGGGAACCAGGCATGTGGAATCCATCCGTTCACCTTTTCTGCGTCTCACAAAGACACGGCGGTTGGAACCAAAGATCTCAAATTTGGACTCATCAGACCAAAGCACAGATTTCCACTGGTCTAATGTCCATTCCTTGTGTTTCTTGGCCCAAACAAATCTCTTCTGCTTGTTGCCTCTCCTTAGCAGTGGTTTCCTAGCAGCTATTTGACCATGAAGGCCTGATTCGCGCAGTCTCCTCTTAACAGTTGTTCTAGAGATGGGTCTGCTGCTAGAACTCTATGTGGCATTTATTTGGTCTCTGATCTGAGCTGCTGTTAACTTGCGATTTCTGAGGCTGGTGACTCGGATGAACTTGTCCTCAGCAGCAGAGGTGACTCTTGGTCTTCCTTTCCTGGGTCGGTCCTCATGTATGCCAGTTTCGTTGTAGCACTTGATGGTTTTTGCGAGTCCACTTGGGGACACATTTAAAGTTTTTGCAATTTTCCGGACTAACTGACCTTCATTTCTTAAAGTAATGATGGCCACTCGTTTTTCCTTAGTTAGCTGATTGGTTCTTGCCATAATATGAATTTTAACAGTTGTCCAATAGTCCAAACATTCTTCACTAAACCAGTTGGATTCACAAAGAGCTATGCTGAATATTGTTCTGAGATAAAAACATTTCTGGTTCCTCAAAGAATTGTTTTTAACGGCACTTTCAGGTACCTTTGAACTATAAAGAAGTGGTTGAATGAATGAATGAATGAATGAATGAATGAATTTTATTTCGAACATGTCTAAAAGAAAAAAGAAAATAATAATTAAAGCTTCAAGCAGCTACGTGAAACAAAACAAAACAAAACAAAAATAATAATACAAGCATCATCGAATCAGAATAAACACAAGTTCGAAACAGGAGTGGGAAGAAGTATGCACTTTTTAAAAATTCCCACACCTTTCATACCCATTATAGTTTATATATCTATTGCAACTTTATCCATATATAGATATATATACACTACTCACAAAAAGTTAGGGATATTTGGCTTTCGGGTGAAATTTATGGAAAATGGAAAAAGTTCACGCTACAGTGATATTATATCATGAAAGTAGGGCATTTAAGTAGAAGCATACACTGGTGATTTCCTCATCTCAAACAATTTCTTGAAACAAAAGCCAACAACAGTGGTGGATATACCACAACAAAAAATGTCAGTGTCAATAACTTGTCATGTGCCCTTGAGCATCAATTACAGCTTGACAACGATGTCTCATGCTGTTCACAAGTCGACTTATTGTCTGCTGAGGCATGGCATCCCACTCTTCTTGAAGGGCGGCCCTCAAGACATTGAGGTTCTGGGGTACAGAGCTCCGAGCCTCTACACGGCGACTCAGCTGATCCCATAGGTTTTCTATGGGATTCAGGTCTGGAGAAAGTGCAGGCCACTCCATCTGAGGTACCCCAGTCTCCAGCAGCCGTTCCCTAATGATACGACCTCGATGAGCTGGAGCATTGTCGTCCATGAAGATGAAATTAGGCCTGTGTTGTTCATGCAGGGGCACAATGACTGGATTAATGATGTTGTTCAGGTAGTATGGGCTTGTCACTGTACCATTAGGGCAGTTCTGTACAGACTAGACACACCTGCCCACACAGTAACACCACCACCACCAAAGGCTCGTCTGGTGACAACAGTGGCTGATGCATAGTGCTCTCCTTGACGTCTCCAACATCGTTAGCAGCCATCATTTCTGCTCAACATGAATCGGCTTTCATCAGAGAACAGCACTGAGGCCCACTGGTCCCTCGTCCAGCGTAAATGCTCCCTGGCCCACGCAAGATGATGACACCTGTGCCTGGTGGTGTGGTCAGGTACCCTTGTAGGTCGTCTAGCACTCAGACCATGCTGATGTAAACGGTTTCGAATGGTCTGACGTGACACTTGGGTGCCTCTCACCTCCCTTAAACGTGCCTGGAGTTGAGTGGCATTCATCATCCGGTTCCACAGGGCACTGTTCACAATGAAGCAGTCATCACTGTGGGATGTGGCCAAAGGACGTCCACTTCTATGCCTTTCTGTGACTCTTCCAGTCTCTCTGTATCTCTGTTGCAACCTGCTGATGACAGTCTGTGACGCTCTAAGCTCAGTGGCCACTTCCGTCTGAGGACATCCTGTTTGAAGCCTCGCATGGCGAGGTGCTGCTGATCAATTGTTGGGTGTCGTCTTGGTCTCATGATGTCAAAATGTGAACAGCATGATGAGGAGGACTGTTTACCAATTCTAATTGAACCAGGACATTTATTGGTCGATTCATGGATCAAACACCTGTTGTGAATTTTGCCGTTAAGCTCCTTGTTAGAGAACAGCAACTTGTGCAAAAAGTACTGAAACATTGAACAGTTGGACATATGCATTCAAAAGTTTACAGAAGGTCACATTAAGTTCACCTGTAAAGGTTAGAATGCATTTTAGGTTCATCCTGAAATTTCACCCGGAAGCCGAATATCCCTAACTTTTTGTGAGTAGTGTATATATAGATATAGATATATAGATATAGATATATATACACACACACACACACACACACACACACACACACACATATATATATATATATATATATATATATATATAGATGGGATAAAAAAAAAACAATTTCTTAAACTAAAAAGATATTTAGAAAAACAACAACAACAAAAAAGAACCTTGTGCATCCTTTCAGACATTTCAGTGAGTGGGAGAACCTCGTTCTTTAGCTCCTGAAGGTTGGACCCACAGGTCTGGGTCAGGTCACATGACTCGGTTTGCCTTTAAACGCCTCAGTTTGTGTTTTGATTTTGTTCTCTTTATTTTCACTGCAGAACGTTCCAACCGTTCAGAAGGTCTTCAGGAACCCATGAGGTCGTTTTGGCAAAGCAACACTTCCCTGTGCATCTCGCTCGGCCTGAACGCTCTTCTTCTTTTAGGTGAGTGTGTGAAGACATGGTTCTTTAAAAGAGTGCATCGTTCCATGAAGAACCATCAACTGCTAACGAACCACTTCACTTAGTGGATGGTTCCTCACTTGGAAGAAAAAACATTTGAAAAAGGCCCAATCAGCTCCACGAAGAATAATTTTGAAACAAAAAATGTTCTTTAGCAAACATTTTTTCAAAGAGAACATTTTTCTTTAGAGATCTTGTTTTAGCTGATGATCTTCGAAGAACCATCTCTGGTTCCTTAAGGAACTTTTTTGATGGCTCTTTGACCCAGCTTTGGGGATTCTTAAAAGAACGTTTTAAATAAATGTTTTTTTAAAGAAGCATGTTCTGAAAGGTTCTCCTTGGAATCAGAAATGGTTCTCCTACAGCTCCACTATGAAGAACTATCCAAATTATAAGAATTAGCGACTCTCCTCTTTTCTCCTCTGAAGAACCATCGCTGGTGAGGAGGGTTAGAAAAGTTCTTCATTGAACCAGTTGGCTCCACAAAGAACTATTAACAGAACCTTTTTATTAAAGATCTTGGAAGAGCCATTTCTGGTTGCTCAGAGACAAAAAAAAAAAAAAGTTCCTCTGATGCAGACGCAGCAAATATGACAACATTTGCATTGTTATTTCTTGAGTCCAAGCAGAAAATGCATAGAACATTCAGAAGAACAGAAATAGAAAAGGCCTCAAGGGAGCCAAGAAATACAAAATAAAAAATAGAAGAAGGTTCTTCAAGGAACCAATTAGCTCCACAAAGAACTATTTTATAAAAAGTTTCTTATGAAACTTTTTGTTTTGTTTAACGTCTTAGAGGAACAACTTTTGGTTCCTCCCAAAAACATTTTTAATGGCTTTTTGAGGTGCCCCTAAACCATTTAAAGAAATGGTTCTTTAAAAGACAGCAGCTCCATGAAGAACCATCACCCAATGAAGAACCACTTCATTTAGGGGATGGTTCCTCACTTCCGGGGGTGGGAATCGTAGAAAGTTCTTTGGTCCACAAACTTGACAGAAACCTTTTCTATTTTGTACTTCTTTGTCGCGGCATCACTGTGGAACGTGTCGGTTCTTGTTTTTACCAAGTTTCACATAATAATCTTATATATTTGAAGCTGTTTTTGTTGTTTTTATTGTTGTATTTCCTGTTTATGTGATGTTGTTCTGTAGTTATTTGTTTAGTAGCTCGCGGCTGAACAGGTTTGGCTGTTTGTGCAGTGACAATAAAGTGTCAACAGTACTCTGTGAGCGCCGTGTGGGTTCCACAGTGGCCAGCTCACTTCCTGACTCTGTTTGCAGGTTTGCTTTTTTCAGTTTGTGGTCAGGTGATCGGTTGCCATCACCATGGGAACAACATTTCAGCTGTGACACCCGAGGCTGCAGAGATGCAGAACGGACCTCAGGTGAGTCAGCATCACCTCCACATGTCCCGGCTGCTGACTGGCACTACACCTCACTATTACTAAAATTATTATTTTTAATCACTGAATCAGTTTAAAGTGACGCGACCTTGGGAGTCCCATGCTAACCCCAAAGCCTGCAGTCCACATGTGTTCTTGTGGCCTGTTGTAAAATGGTGTGTGTGTGCAGACTGGGGCCTAAACAGTCTTGGAGGATTCAAACAAACAAACATCGCAGTAAATCATCAAATCTGCAGAACGAGGTGAAGCAGCAGCCATGAGAACAAGGGATCAGGAGATGAAGACGTCAGTGATGATGATGATGATGTTTGTGTGTTTCAGTACGAGGAGATCTACCTGACGAAGATGATGTACGGACGAAGGAATCTCTTTGAACCGGAGGACACACACCTGCGTCTCCACTGAAACCCAGGGACCCACAAGCAGGCTCTTATTTTGAAATGTTTCATTTAACCAACTAAACAATATTTCTTAAAAAAAAACAAAAAAAAAACACTACATTCAGCAATGTAAACACAATACTTTTTTCTTTTGTCTTGTTAAAAATTGTTCTTACTTATATTTTACTAATGAGTTTGATGTTTTTTATATGATGCTTATATATATATTACTTATAATTCTCATTGTTTTATTTTATTTTTAACTTTTTTTTGTTGAGACTCTCCATTTAAATGTCAAAGTACATGAATGAATGAATGAATAAAAGGACGACAGTTACATTTCCTGGTGCCTGCAGACGGTGAGAGTCTGAGATCCAGACCGACTGAATCTTATTGGCCATGACGCTCTTGAGTTCACGAGAAGAACGTTGTCGGCGTACGTAATCACTCTGCACCACCACAGAGGAGAACAGTGAAGCTCTGCAGCCTTGGCATTAATGTGGTGATCTTAATTATTAAAATTAAGTGAAATCAAAGAAGAAGGAGGAGGAAGGTGGACCCGCTCGTTTTCTTCTTCCTTTGAATCCCAAACATTTAATTTCTGCTCATTTCACCTCCTAAATTTATGAGTTACACCTGGATGAGGGATCTGTGTAATGCTGACGAACAGAAATCATTTTTAGGGTCTTAAACGACGTCAAAGTGAATCATCGAGGTGCAGACGGAGGGTTCGGTCAGTGGCCGGGGCGTTAGCAGGGCTAGGCTAACAGTAGGCTAGCTGCTAGCATGCGCTAGCATGCTAACGGCCTGCAGGTTCTTGTTCATGGATTCAGAGTTTTATTAATATGAGCTGACAGAGGAGCTGTGGAGGAGGGAGCTCAGACTCGCCTCAGCAGAACCTCTGTCTTCAGGTCCAGCAGCTTGAACCTGATCCTGCAGCAGATCTGACACCATCACCATCATCATCACCATCATTATCATCATTATCATATTCACACCACGCTGCCTGCTGCTGTGCACCTGCTGTTATAAAAAGATTAGATAGGAAGCACTTCATGTCGAGCTCGTTCACTAGGGAACGTTCTGCTGTCAGCATGTCCTTTTTTAAGGTTTCCTGTATGACTTCAAGTGAAGAATGAAGAATGTGATGTCATGGAAGGAGCTCTTGATTATAATTTGTGTCAATAAAAAGTTTGCAGTCAGAGAAAATTGTGTTCTGAAGTTGTTTTTTTCCTGAAGGGCTGAAGCTGCTGTGGCAGGGGTTTGTCCAGCAGGGGGCAGCACAGAGCTTGTTTAAAGTGCTGGAGGAACTGGAAGACCTTATGGCATCTGGACCAAAAAGAAATTGAGAAAATGTCCCAAACACTGATTTTAATTGGAGCAGAATTTTTGACTGAACTTTTATTTTCATTAAGATGCAAAACAGAATCGAAAAATCAAATCTGGGCTGAAACTACACAGTAAAATACCTTCCCTTCCCTTCTCAATGAGTGAAGACAGCATGTTTTCAGCAGCAGGATCAACTTTTTTTTTTTTTTAACTCAAAATTTTGATTTGTCTTGATACTAAAATATCAACTCCAAACAGGAAACACTGGGCAGTTTCTGCTTTTTGCTGCATGGCAAGTTTCCATTGATATTTGATGATGAATCTTTTTAAAAATAAAATTTAAAAAAAAATGAAGTTTGGGCTAAAACTAAAGAGTGAAATCCCCTCCATACTACTTAGACTTGTGTCTCCTATACTCCTGTTTTCCTACAGTGCAGTGAAGGCAGCATGGTCTCAGCAGCCGGATGATTTTCTTCAGAAGTCTGATGTGTTTAAGATTAAAAATAAACAGGAAACTTTAACCACATTCATTCTGTGTGGTAGACAGCCTCCCTGTACATCTTCCACATGAAGTCTGTAAAATTTAAAAATAGTTCAGTCGATAGCTCAATATCTGTCAGATCTTTGACACAGCTCATAAATAGACTGACTAATGCCAATATGCTCACAAGGCGCTGCCACTTCCCTTATCTGGAGCTGCGGCCGCGTCGACTTCCTGTTCAGGAGTGTTGAAACCTGGGCGGCGTGAGGCTGCTGTCATTTCTGAGCTGAAGCTGCAGAGCACCAGCCGCCTCGGCCGCGAGCTCCGGAGACGCGAGCTCCGGAGACGCTCTCAGCTCTCAGACCTGCTGCTGCCTTCACTGACCATGGAGCTGCCGGAGCTGCTGTGGCTGCTCCTCCCCATCCTCACCGCTGCCGCCGCCCACACCGCCACCCCAGCTGAGCAGCTGCAGGACATCCAGGTGAGGAATGTGAGCCTGGGACAAGATGCCATCCTGAGATGTGCGGTTAAGGGCGATAACATCCACTGGTACATGCAGGACGAAGGCGGGGTGCCGGTGGCCGTCCTGCGCACCTTCATGACCATCATCAATGACTCTGAATATCACAACAACTCATTTAGAGGGAAATACTTCGGCCTGACTGACAACAGCTTTCTGATCAGAAACGTGACCGAGGACGACGGCAGGTTTTACTTCTGCGGCCACAAGGAGAGCGAAACCATAGTGTTCAAGGACGGATTCAAGCTCGTCTTCGGTAAGAACCTTTCAAAACAGAACGTGTGTTAGTTTAAAGCTCTGACCTGCAGAACCAGAAATCAGAGCAGCGTCACTTCTTCTGCTCTCAGAACATTTATATCACCTCACACTAATAACTCACTCAGCTTAACTTTATATAGTCTTTCCTAGAGCTTTTTATTATTTTGAAGGAACGCTTCCTGGGTCAGTAGCATTATTCTTCACAGCCCTGCGGTTCTAGCAGCGGCTGTCTGGCTGTCAAGCAGCTTCTTTTTACAGATGGAGCCACCGACCACGCAGCCGTGACCTTTAACCTCCTCCTCTGTGGTTTCCTGTAACGTTCCAGGAACAGAACCTCGCTGTTCAGCCGACCTCACCGAGTGTCTGGCTGACAGGAACCATTAGAAACTAATAATTGTTATTACATATAATGCAGCCATGCAGCAACATCCATGTGTTCTCCCACAGCTCCAGCACCAAGAACTATTTTGAGTTTCTGCTGAAGAAATGAGAACTCTCATGTACTTTTTCCTCTTTTCTCTCTTCTTCAAAGAAGCATCACTGGTTCCTCAAAGAACTGTTTTGATGTGTTTGGCACCTTTGACCCATTTCAAGACATGGGTCAAAGACTGTGTGGGTTCCATGAAGAACCATTTAATAAAACACTGAAAAACATTCTTCACTAAACCAGTTGGATTCACAAAGAGCTATGCTGAATATTGTTCTGAGATAAAAACATTTCTGGTTCCTCAAAGAATTGTTTTTAACAGCACTTTCAGATACCTTTGAACTATAAAGAAGTGGCTCTTTAAATCCTGTGTGGGTTCCCTGACGAACCAGTAACTACTGAAGAACCATTTTAATGAAAAATTTAAAAAGGTTGTTCACTGAACCAGTTGGATCCACAAAGAGCTATGCTGAAGATGTTCCGCAGAGAACTTTGGTTAAGTTCTGGGAAAAAAATAATAATTTCTTGAACTAAAAAGATATTTAGAAAAACAACAACAACAAAAAGAACCTTGTGCATCCTTTCAGACATTTCAGTGAGTGGGAGAACCTCGTTCTTTAGCTCCTGAAGGTTGGACCCACAGGTCTGGGTCAGGTCACATGACTCGGTTTGCCTTTAAACGCCTCAGTTTGTGTTTTGATTTTGTTCTCTTTATTTTCACTGCAGAACGTTCCAACCGGTCAGAAGGTCTTCAAGAACCCATGAGGTCGTTTTGGCAAAGCAACACTTTCCTGTGCATCTCGCTCGGCCTGAACGCTCTTCTTCTTTTAGGTGAGTGTGTGAAGACATGGTTCTTTAAAAGAGTGCATGGTTCCATGAAGAACCATCCACTGCTAAAGAACCACTTCCCGTACTGGATGGTTCCTCACTTAGAAGAAAAAACATTTGAAAAAGGCCCAATCAGCTCCACGAAGAATCATTTTGAAACAAAAAATGTTCTTTAGCAAACTTTTTCTTAAAGAGAACATTTTTCCTTAGAGAACTTCTTTTGGCCGATGATCTTAGAAGAACCATCTCTGGTTCCTTAAGGAAATTTTTTTGATGTCTCTTTGACCCAGCTTTGGGGATTCTTCGAGGAACGTTTTAAATAAATGTTTCTTTAAAGAAGCATGTTCTGAAAGGTTCTTTCTGGAATCAGAAATGGTTCTCCTACAGCTCCACTATAAAGAACTATTCAAATTATAAGAATTAGCTACTCTCCTCTTTTCTCCTCTGAAGAACCATCGCTGGTGAGGAGGGTTAGAAAAGTTCTTCATTGAACCAGTTGGCTCCACAAAGAACTATTAACAGAACCTTTTTATTAAAGATCTTGGAAGAACCATTTCTGGTTGCTCAGAGAGCTTTTTAATGACTGAGAGTTTTTTGTGGAACCAGAAAAAGGTTCTCGTATGGCTTCATTCATCCTGCCCCGATTTTAAAAAAAAGTTCCTCTGGATCATGTGTGGCAAATATGAAAACATTTGCATTTTTATTTCGAGTCTAAGCAGAAAATGTCACAGGTGCGTAGAACATTCAGAACAGAAATAGAAAAGGTAAGAAATAAAAAAAAATAGGAGAAGGTTCTTCAGGGAACCAATTAGCTCCACAAAGAACTATTTTGAAAAAAGGTTCTTGTGAAACTTTTTGTTTTAACATCTTAGAAGAACAACTTTTGGTTCCCCCCAATAAAACATTTTTAATGTCTTTTTGAGGCGTCCTTGAACCATTTAAAGTAATGGTTCTTTAAAAGACAGCAGCTCCATGAAGAACCACCACCTAATGAGGAACCACTTCATTCACTGGATGGTTCCTCACTTCCGGGGTCGGGAATCGTAGAAAGTTCTTTTGGTCCACAAACTCGACGGAAACCTTTTCTGTTTTGTTCTTCTTTATCGTGGCATCACTGTGGAACGTGGCAGTTCTTGTCTTGTTCCGTGTTTCTGGTTCTAAAGCGGACCAGACGTGATTTAAAGTGAAAATCCTTCGTCGACGTTCTAAGTCTTGTTGTTCTTCATTTTCTGTCCTCCTGACTTTTTCCACTGAGTGTTTTATTTATGTGACGTGTTTTTCCCTCTGTGTGTGTGTGTGTGTGTGTGTGTGTGTGTGTTCTCTCACTGTAATTTTGTCCTTGACTTCATGGCTGCGGTTCTTCATCGTTTTCACACAGAAACCTCACAACTCCAGCATCGTACGAGTGTCGGGTTCTGCCAAGCTTCTCTAAATTAGACCTGCAACCCGGTCAAGCTGGAGGCCGCTGTCACTTCCTCTGAACTCCCCCCTGCTGCTGCTGTGTGTGTGTGTGTGTGTGTGTGTGCGCGAGTGTGTGTGCGCGCGAGTGTGTGTGTGTGTGTGTGTGTGTGTGTGTGTGTGTGTGTGTGCGTGCGCGTGCGAGTGTGTGTGTGTGTGTGTGTATGTGTGTGTGTGTGGGCCTCAGTTTCACACCTTTAGTTTCATACCCTCTGAATTTTGTTTCCATTGAAATGTCAGTCAGTCTGTTAGAGTCAGTAAACCAGGAGAGGACCGGCTCACGACCCCTGAGGCAACTAAACCTCTCTTTTACTGTTGTTCTCCTATTTAATCAGAAAATAGATCCAGTGGGTGACATCTGCAGGAAAATGTAACCTTACACCAGGAAGAAACCTACAACAACAAAAAAGTTTCTGTTAATATAAACAACAACAAGTCCCGGTTCCCATTTTTTGAAGAAATAAAATGTCTCTTTTCTTGTTTTTCTACTGTTTGAATTGGAAAGTAGATCCGGCAGGTGCCATTTGCAGGAAAGGTTCCACATAGTAACCTTACACCAGAAAGTAACCTACAACAAAAGAGAGCATTATAACAATAGTTATGACAAAAGTTATTTTCCTATTTGAACTGGAAAGTAGATCCGGCATCTGCAGTAAAAGCTCCACATAGTAACCTTACACGTAGTAACAATGCCAAAAAAAAAAAGTTTATGACAAAATAAACAACAACAAGTCCCAGTTCCCATTTTTTGAGGAAATTAAACGTCTCTTGTCTTGTTTTCGTATCTTATATATTTGAAGCTGTTTTTGTTGTTTTTATTGTTGTATTTCCTGTTTATGTGATGTTGTTCTGTAGTTATTTGTTTAGCGGCTGAACAGGTTTGGCTGTTTGTGCAGTGACAATAAAGTCTCAACAGTACTCTGTGAGCGCTGTGTGGGTTCCACAGTGTTCTTCTGGTTTGAAGCAGCAGGCCAACTCACTTCCTGACTCTGTTTGCAGGTTTGCTTTTTTCAGTTTGTGGTCAGGTGATCGGTTGCCGTCGCCGTGGGAACGCCCCTTCAGCTGAGACACCCGAGGCTGCAGAGATGCAGCCCGGACCTCAGGTGAGTCAGCCTCACCCTTTTAAGCACTGAGTCAGTTTAAAGTGAAGCGACCTCAGGGGTCCCATGCAGACCCCAAAGCCTGCAGTCCACATGTGTTCTTGTGGCCTGTTGTAAAATGGTGTGTGTGTGCAGACTGGGACCTAAACAGTCTTGGAGCTGCATCAGTTGGCTTTGACTGGAAAGCTGAGACTCTTGTGGATTCAATGAGCCACATTTGATTCCTGTGTGATGATGTTGGCCCCCATAGCAGCCATTTCACATTTCACTTTTGTCCAACTGGAATGACCTCTAGTGACCTCTAGGAGAATCACAGCCTCATCAAACTTTACACACACACACTAGAGGAGGATTCAAACAAACAAAAGTCACAATAAATCATGAAATCTGCAGAATGAGGTGAAGCAGCAGCCGTGACAGTCAGGAGATGAAGACGTCAGTGATGATGATGATGATGTTTGTGTGTTTCAGTACGAGGAGATCGGTCCGTTCGCCTCGCCGCCCCCCCCTCCTGCTGCAGAGTGTGTTTACTACAAGGCTCAGCTGCCCCAAGCCTCACACACACACACACACACTCCAACGCTGCAGCCTCAGGTGACGCTTACCTGACGAAGACGACGTCTGGACCAAGCAGTCATTCTGACCTAGAGGACACACACACACACACACACACACACACACACACACGTCTCTGCTGAAACCCAGGGCCCCACAGGCAGGCTCTTATTTTGAAATGTTTCATTTAACCATCTGAACAATATTTCTTTAACAAAAAATCAAAAAAAAAAAAAAAAAAACACACTACATTCACCAATGTAAACGCAATACTTTTTCTTTTGTCCTGTTAAAAAATTATTCTTTTCTATATTTTCCAAAATGAGTTTGATGTTTTTTATTTTTAATTTTTATATATATTTCTTTATCTTACTTTTGTTATTTTTAATATATTTTTTAAAAAATATATATTTTAAGTTTAAATTTGTCATTATTTTATTTTATTTACAACTTTTTTTTCTTTTTTTCTTTTTTCTTTTCTTTTTTTTTTGGTTGAGGCTGTCCATTCCAAAACATTTTCGAAATTTGTAACAGCTGATGTGATTTTCATTTATTATTCTATAATTTTTTCAGTAAAGGTTTTGTGGAAGTCGTAGTTCCCGAGCTCCTGAGTTTCAGAGTTTCACTGAAATCCGGGAAAATGTGAAGCCGTGAAGTCGCAGCGCAGCAGGGATTTGTTACACATTTACACAGATTTGCACTTGAATGCGTCACTGTGTAGCGGCCGACTGGGAAATTCCCTGCATGCACTGAACGCACCACAGAGAGGCGGAAGGGAGTTTGGTTTTTGCCTCCTGCCGTGACGCTTCGTCAGAAAACCAGAGGAAGCCGAGCAGCTTCTGCCTTTTAGTCCTGACCTGTCAGCTCTGTCAATGTTACCGTTACTGTTGTCATTATTATCATTATTATTATTACAGTGCAATATCAGTGTAAGAAAATAAAGTTAAAAATAAAGTTATTTTTGCTGATTTTCAGGTATTTTAATCTATATGACATTATATTTATTTATTTAAATTCATAAAATTTTTTTCTTATTTTCTGACCATTTTCTTGGCTTTTTTCGGGGGGGGGGGTTCTACTTATTTTTTTCTTTTACTAATGTTGCTAGTGGCTCTTTTTGTTTTGTTTTGTTTTGTTTTTTGTTTGTTTATTTGTTTTTGGTGTTTTTGAAAGAATTCCAGTGAATTTCCTCCGGGGTTGAAGAGGTTAAAGATGTTGTTGTGACGTTTGTGTTATCAAAAAAATATATTTAATTAAAAAAAAACTTGAGAGGATTAAGAGAACCGATCCACAAATTATCAAGAAACTGGTGACCAAGAAAGGAATAAATAAATAAAATTAAGAAGATTTAAATGAATAAATAAATAAATAAATGCAAAAATATAGTGGAAAATAAGCAGATTAGCTGGAAATAACAAGAATTTTTTTTAAAAAAAAATTTGAAATCACGTCGAGCAGCAGGTGAACAGCTGAGGCGTCTCGACGGCTGCAGCTTCTTCATGAAGCTCTTTGCTCAGCAGCTGAGAGGAATGATCTGCTCAGGCAGGTTCTCAGAGAAAGTTCACCTCAGAACGCCCCCCCCCCCTCCCCCCACCCCGGCCTGCAACCTCACCTCATGTCTCGGGTTTCGTTCTCAGTCTGAAGCTCTCAGATTTGTCTCGATGGCATGATGGAGGTCGTGCCCGGCCAGCGACCACGACCACTTCCTGTCAGGCAGCTCAGACACAAACCGCCACGTTCTGCTCTCTGACGGGGAGCGGCTCTTTAAACAGGGTCACACACGTCACTGCTGCAGCCTCTGTGTGTGTGTGTGTGTGTGTGTGTGTGTGCGTGTGTGTGTGTGTGGTGTGTGTGTGTGTGTGTGTGTGTGTGTGGTGTGTGTGTGTGTGTGTGTGGTGTGTGGTGTGGTGTGTGTGTGTGTGTGTGTGTGTGTGTGTGTGTGTGTGTGTGTGTGTGTGTGTGTGTGTGTGGTGTGTGTGGTGTGTGGTGTGTGTGTGTGTGTGTGTGGTGTGTGTGTGTGTGGTGTGTGTGTGTGTGTGTGTGTGGTGTGTGTGTGGTGTGTGTGTGTGGTGTGTGTGTGTGTGTGTGTGTGTGTGTGGTGTGTGTGTGTGTGTGGTGTGTGTGTGGTGTGTGTGTGGGGGGGCGCACAGGAAGAGCGTCTGCAGAGTGGAACTGGAAAACCTGATCACACATCCTGTAGCGACTGAAGAGCAGAACAGATTTATTTATTTATTTATTTATTTATTTATTCGTTTAATAAAATATAAACAACAAAGAGGAAAACAAGAAGTCCTGCACTTTTCTTAATGTTTGTTTTCATTTTTATTGTGTGTTTTTATCTAAACGTTAAAACTGGCCTTCGCTGGAGCTTGCCTGTGCTGCCGGGCCGCCGCCTGTAGGGGGCGCTGCGTTTGGCTGGTAGTGGTTTTGCCAAATGGTTGCTGTGGTTTACAGAACGGTTGCTAGGACACTGGCAGGCGGTTACTATGGTGCTCTAGGTGGTTGCTATGGTGTTTGTATGCAGTTGCCATGGTGTTGCGAGTGGTTGTTAAGGTGTTGCTAAGGGGTCGCTATAGTGTTCCTGATGGCTACCAAGGCGTTGCTAGGTGGTTGCTATGGTGTCTTGGGGTTTTGCCATTCAGCTGCTTGGGTGGTCTGGGTGGTTGCTAGGCAGCTGCGATAGCATTTGTATGCGGTTGCTATGGTGTTGCTAGGGCGTTGCTTGGCGGTTGGTATGGTGTTCCTTATGGTTGCCAAGGCATTGCTAGGTGGTTGCTATGGTCAGCAACCACCTAGGGAGTTTGCTGGGGTGTTGTTAGGCAGTTTCTTATGGTGGCCCTTATGGTTGCTTAGGCGTTGGCATTGCTATGCTGTTTCTATGGTGTTCTGGGTGGTTGCTAGGGCATTGCTAGGCGGTTGCTATAGTGGTGTGGGTGGTTGCTAAGGCGCTGCAAGGTGGTTGGGTAGGGTGTTTGAGGTGGAACAAAAAAAAACAAAAAAATGATTCAATACCCAGAGTTCAGTCAGTGCCTATTGGTGGATCCTGTGAGGGGGCGGGGCCAGAGAACAAAGGAAGGGAGGGGTCAAGTGTGAGGGAATGTTTGTGGCGGGAAGACGAGATCTTTTTTTTTTTTCTACCTGTGAAGGTGAAACGCCGGCCAATCAGCCTGAGGAGATCCGTCCAAACCAGGAGCAACGTTTCCACAAACTGACAACAACAACAACAACAACAACGACAACCACAACAACGACGACGACGACGACAACAACAACAACGACAACAACAACAATAACAGCAACAACAACAACGACAACGACAACAACGACGACAACAACAACAACCACAACAACCACAACAACGACGACGACGACGACGACAACAACAACAACAACAGCAGGAGGACGGACGCTCACCTCGGTGCGTCGCCTGGCGCTGAGACCTCCCGGTGTGTGTAGTTTTGTGTAGTTTTGTGTGGTTTTGTGTGGTTTTGTTGTAGTTTTGTGTAGTTTTGTGTGGTTTTGTGTGGTTTTGTTGTAGTTTTGTGTAGTTTTGTGTAGTTTTGTGTGGTTTTGTTGTAGTTTTGTGTAGTTTTGTGTAGTTGTGTAGTGGAGCGTTTCTGTTGTTTTGGCTGTGAGTTTGGATGAAGGGATTTTCTGTCTGAAACAGGAAGCAGATCTGATGAGTCAGCGAGGAATTTTTGTTTTGTTGAGTAAAGATCAGGACACACACCACCAACACACACCACTGACACACACCACCAACACACACCACTGACACACACCACGGGGGCGGGGCCACTTATGGGGAAATTTAAGTGGAAATCAGAGTTTCAGGGCCTGAGATTCAGACACAAAGAGGACACACACACACACACACACACACACACACACACACACACACAGACACAGCAGAGGCTCATATCTGCTCAGTTTCTCTTCAGGTTTCTTGGTGAAACGCGGGCGGCTCGGTGACTCACAGGTCAAAGGTCACGGTCAGGAAAGTTAAAAACAACCAGAATTAAAAAAAAAAGAAAAAAAAAAAGTACCATCTGAGAAAAGCAGAAGAAGAAAGCAAAAGCAGCTGAGTCAGCAGAGCTCGCTGCGGTCTGATCAGCTGGCAGGCTGCTGGACTGTCATATGACACACACACACACTCACACACACACACACACTCACACACACACACACACACACACACACACACACACACACACACACACACACACACACACACTCACACACACACACACAGGTCGTGTCATTAAAGCGTCTCTCTCTCGCTGCCTGATCCAACCTGATGAAGGTTTGAAATCTTGTGGGCGTCGGCCTCTGAGCGGCAGGTGTGCAGCTCCCAGCCAATCACAGCGCAGCACCGTGCCACATCAACAGCACCTCGTCCAATAGGAAGGTGCCGAAATCACAGAGACAAAGGCAGCGTGGCGAGCGGACGGCGTGCTGAGGGAGACGAGGACCAAGAGCCACAATCAGTGTTTTTCCCAGGACAGCGACGGCGTTCATCTTCCATCACCATCCTAGGAAAAGAACCAATAAAGGCTCGGCCAGTCAAAGTGCTTCCAGAACCCGTGAGGTTCTCACCTGACGGGGAACCGCACCGCGGGGAAAAGGTGGAGAAGATGCAGAGCAAAGAGAAAACAGGAAGTGTTGCTCACCAGCTGGTCACCATGACGACTGTCTGACAGACATGACATCACTTCCTGTCTGACACTGATTCATTTATCACACACACACACACACACACACACACACACTGCTCTGTCCACACCAGTCTATACTGTATATACAGCAGAGTGGTTTTTTTTATGTGTGTGTGTGTGTGTGTGTGTGTGTGGGGGGGGGGGGGGGGGGGGGGGGGGGGGGGGGGGGGGGGGGGAGTGTCTGTATTTATATTGATCAGGTTTATTGTTCTGTACTGTTACTCTTTTGTATTATATTATATTATATTATATTATATTATATTATATTATGTATGCCGCTGTACCAGCATATTTTGTTGATGATTTTATAGTTATTATTATTATTATTATTGTTGTTGTTTAAAATTATAATTATCTTATTGTCATTATTAAATAGTTTGTTATTAGCTTTTTTATTACCAGCTTTTCAGCTTAAATCTATCCAGCTCTCTATAGATATAGATATAAATATTAATATTAATATATAAAACTCTTTTTATCCCATAGTTCCTGCTTTTCTCATGTTTTAATTTTCCAGTTTTCATCTCTTCAGCTGTTATATTATTGTTTTTTTTTATTATTATTTATTTATTTATTTATTTTTTAACCCCAACCCTGCATTTTTATATTTTAGATGTATTTTATGGTTATGATTGTTTTTTCTCTCACTTATCATTTTTATTTTTAATTTTTTAATTAGTTGTTTCCATTCCATTTTTATGTGTTGATTGATTGATTGATTGATGAGTTTATTTTTATTGAAGTATTTATTTCTAACTCTCTGAGCTTCTTTACTGAACTGAACTTTGAGCTGCAGCTGACGGACGAAAAAAGATTTATGAATAAAATACCCATAATGCACCTCTGATTCTCAAAGTGAAGTTTCTCAGCCTCCGTTCCTGTTTGCTCCTTTTTTTTTTTTTTTTTTTTTTTTTTAATTCCTGTCCTGCAGTTCCGGCTCAGGCCACATGGAGGCGCTGTGTCGTCACAAACTGAGTGTGTGTGTGTCTGGGTCAGCCCAGGACGAGCTGTGTGTGTGTGTGTGTGTGTGTGTGTTTCCCTCTCTCTCTCACACACACACACACACACACACACACACACACACACACACACACACACTCTGCGGGCCCACACACTGATGTCAGACGTGACGGTCGTATTGATTATTGACTGGCTGTAACTGATCGATTCTCCTCTGGCCGACGCCTCACCTGTGAGTCCTGGAGGGTTCCAGGAGGAACACAGACCCAGAACATGTTCTGCATATAGCTTCTGACAGGAGAACGTCTGTGTGGAACAACCTGAACGCCAAAATAAAAGCCCCTCTGTTCACCGGTGGGACGTCAGCATGAAATAAACAAAATCATAAATTATTTTTTTTGTATTTATGAGTGTGTGTTTTTCAGTGTGTGTGTGTGTATTTATCAGAGTCTGTGTGTGTGTGTGTGTGTGTGTGTGTGTTTATCAATGTGTGTGTGTGTGTGTGTGTGTGTGTATTTATCAGAGTCTGTGTGTGTGTGTGTGTGTGTGTGTGTGTGTGTTTATCAATGTGTGTGTGTGTGTGTGTGTGTGTGTTTATCAATGTGTGTGTGTGTGTGTGTGTTTATCAATGTGTGTGTGTGTGTGTGTGTGTGTCATGGCAGCGGCACGAAGCTCCACAGGAACTCCCACTGACACACAGGAAAGACAAAAGGTTCAAATCATGATTCATAAACCAACATTTAAAAAATCACTGCACGTCTTTCCACAGTCAAAGGAGAAAGAAGGGCAGCAAAAAAAAACCCAAAGGAAAAACAAGCAAAATATACAAACAAACAAACAAACAAATAAATAAATAAAACACAAAACTAAAAAGCTGCTAATAATAATAAAGATAAAAAAATCACCATAAATTACATTTTTTTAAACAAGAAAAACTTACTAAGTAATTACTATAAAAAAAATCTATTAAATTAAAAGACTTACAATAAAATGATCATAACCAAAACAGCCACAAAACATGACAAAAAAATTATAATTATAACAATTATATATTTAAAATAAAATGACAATGAAACGACCAACAAAACTACCAGAAAGTTTCCTCTGTGAAGTTACAAAAAAATCACCAGAAAACTACAGGATCAAAAAACAAAAAAAGAAATTAGAAAGAATTTAAATAAATAAATAAAATTTGTTTTTGTTGTTTCTGCTGGTCACGTTTTGAAGGCGCCGCCGTTCTGAAGGTTGTCATGGAGATCAAAGCGCTCCGGCCCCGGCGACGCCCCCGGCCCCAGCACTGGCCACGCCCCCGGCCCCAGCACTGGCCACGCCCTCAGCCCCAGCACTGGCCACGCCCCCGGCCTGGTGGGCCTCAGCAGAGAACGTAGAACAGTGTCAGTGTGTCGCTCAGTGGGCTTCATGTGGATGGTTCTGTGCTCCTGTGTTTGCTGTGTCTAACGTTCTAAGGTTCTAACGTTCTGCGAGGCGGTGACAGCCGTGGAACAGATGTGGAACAGATGTGGACGATGCAGATGTTCCTGCTGCCCGCGGGTTCTGGCGGCACCGGCACCAGGATCCGGGCAGCATGGACTCTGACTGTGGTGGAACCTCCTGCTGAGGTTCTCCTCAGGCGTCTCGTCGGCGTCTCCTCATTTGCATAAAGGTGACGTCTGAGCTACTTTATGCAAATGAGCTGCATCCAGCTCCGCCTCTGAAGCTCCTGAGGAACTTTGACAGGAACCATCGAGGTTCTGCAGTGAGGACGGCGTTCACCTCAGAACACATCAGAGAACGGTTCCACAAGAACCGCCATGTTGGTCCCATTTGATACCTGGGAGAGGACCGCCCCCTGGGGAAGCATCGACCAATCAGGAGGTGTTTCGGCGGTTACAGGAGAGAGCAGCTGTCAATCATCTGGAGTGGCCACGCCCATCGAGCCACAAAGCAGCGCAACACCTGGTGTCACACACACACACACACACACACACACACACACACACACACACACACACACACACACACACACACACACACACACTGCTAGCAGCCTGTTTGAGCAGCAGGTTATTCCAACCTGCAGTGGCGTTTCCCAGCTCAGCGCCCTCTAGTGGCCCTGCTGGTACCAACTAAGAACTCTTGTGAAAAAGGTTCCTCAGAGAACGTCTTTGTCGTGTTAAACTGATTAAATGGAACTGGAAATGGTTCCTCCTCAAAGATCATCACCATGGCAACCTTATCTATAAGTTTAAAAACAAAACAAAAACACTCCACATGGGAGCGAGAAACCACGAAGAGACTGTGTGCTTAACACACACACATACACACACACACACACACACACACACACACACACAAACACACTGATGATGGTGATGGTGATGTTTTTATATTTTTTTAATGTTTTTCTTTTTGTCCCCCTGTCTCTAGGTGGCGCTGTAATGGCGTGTTTTGAAGCCACGATGGAAGAGAGAAACGGAAAGGCGACTCTTATTTTTTTTCCCCCCTTAAGTCTTTTATATTGAAAGGCACAACCGGATGCGACATTGTTATTTCCAGGCGGCTTGACAGCGCGAGAGAGAGAGAGAGAGAGAGAGAGAGAGAGAGAGAGAGAGAGAGAGAGGGAGAGAGAGAGAGTTGAGGTGAGAGAGGAGAGAAAAGCGCCGGCTGGGAAAAGGAGGAGGAGGAATAAGACAGAAATAAAAGCGGCAGACACACGACGGGACCGGGAAATAAAAAATAAGAAGAAATGTGGAATATTCCCGGACGTGCGCGCGCCTCGCCCTGAGGACATTCCCGGCCCAGTTTTTCTTTTTTTTTCTTTTTTTTTTCTTTCTTTCTTTCTTTCATTCTTTTTTTTTTTCTTTCTTTTTTTTTTTTTTTTTGGTTTTCGGGGGATTTTGTTTGGATGTTATTCCGCTTCTCCTGCCGGGACGTCAGCTGGAAAACACTGAGAGTTGAAGCCGGACGCCGCGCTGCTCACCAGGGTGTGTGTGTGTGTGTGTGTGTGTGTGTGTGTGTGTGTGTGTGTGACCGTGCGTGTTTATTCTGAGCCGCACGTTGCGTTACAGCTTATATTTTTTTTATTTACTAAATTTCTATAATAATTATAATTTCTGCTGCACTTGAATTGTTTTGTTGCCGCTGCAGCGCTCAGAGTTCACAGCCTGTTTTTGACTCGCGGGCGCGTGCGTGTACGTGCGTGTGCGCGTGCGTGTCCGTGCGTGCGTGCGTGCTCTCGGCATGGCGCAAGGAGCCGCGCGGAGCAGACAGGACTGAGAGCAGACCGACCGTGTGCTCACTGTGTGTGTGTGTCTGCGTGTGTGTGTGTGTGTTTGTGTGTATGTGTGTGTGCGTGCGTGCGTATGTGCGTGCGCGTGCGTGTCCGTGCGTCCGTCCTGCCTCCGTGTTTCCTCCCGGCAGATCAATGAGGATGGATTTACTCTGACAGCGGAGGGGAATATTAATTTTTGTTCCACTTTAGCGGCTGGATCTTAAAACCTAAACAGAAAAGCAGCAGCTGGAATTTATCCTGCAGAAGAAGAAGGAGGTGAGTTTAGCATTTTATTTTATTTTATTTTATTTTAAATCACGAGAATGTTCCTGTTGGTTCCTGTTGGTTCCTGTTGGTTCCTGTTGGTTCCTGTTGGTGTTGGTGCTGCTTCACACTCTCAGGTTTTAATATTTGAACGTGTGTTTTTTAATCGCCTCTCGCTGGTTCTCTAAGCGTCTCTCCTGTGGAACCACCATAACATCCCTCACACTGAAACATAAGGGTTCTCACGTGGTTCTTCAAAAGGACTGTGACTGCGAGGTTCCATGAAGAACCATCAGCTACTGAGGAACCACTTCATCTGGCGGTTCCGCAAAAAAAAAAAAAAAAAAAAAAAAAAATGAAAAGGGTTCTACGTCCTGGACTCAAACCGTCCTGGAAAAAGTTCATCAGAGAACTTTTTTTTGTTTTTTGTCAAATTTCTTTGAAGAAGTGCTCAAATAAGTGGTTCTAAGAAGAAGCATGGTCTGAAAGGTTCTTCAAAGGTTCCTCCTTGAACCAGTTGGCTCCACTAAGAACTGTTCTGAGACAGGTTCTGGTTAAATGGTTCTTCAAGGTGTTTTTTAAGGATTTTTGAAGCATCATTGGGGAACCTTTTTAAAAACATTTAACAAAATGGTTCTTTAAAGAGAACTGAGACCTAAAGGGTTCTTTTTTTGTGCCAGAGATGGTTCTCTTGTAGCATCACTATTTTTGGTTCCAGCTGTTTCCAGCGACATGTTCTCTTCAGTGCTTTGATGAAAACACCTCTGCTTCTTTGAAGAACTGTTTCTATGGCTCAGTGAATCACCTTTAAACACAGAGTGAAGAACCCAGCGTGGTTCTGTAAACGTTCCTCTCACTGCAGGTTTGGAACATTTTGTCTCAGTGTGAAATCTCTGGTTCTCTGCAGGGATTTTTTTCACGGTGACTGTTAGAACCTCTGCGTTTCTGAACCCCTGTTCTTCAGAGTGTTCTGTGTTTTAAGGGAAACTGTGGTTCCTCCGGTGGGGAAGAACTGGGTTCTCCTGGGAACTCAGAGGTCAGAGGTCAGAGTCTGCAGCTGGCGGGGGTTCAGGTTGTTGCTCAAGGGCACTGTGGCAGAAACCCTGTTGTCATGATCCATTAGAGCATAAAAGATCGTTCAGTGATCAATAAATCTGTACTGAAGGGGTTTCCTCGTGGCGGCCTCACCTGAGTGACATCACAGCTCACCTGAGTGACATGGGAGGAACGGACGGGGAGTTCACCTCTGGAACCCGGCTGCTGGAAATGTGGGCGTGACCGTTCCATCCGTAGCGGCGTGCGTTCAGAACGAAGGCGTGGCGAGTTTCCCACGCGGCGCCGTGACGCACGAGGTCAACGTGAAGACGCGAAGGGACGTGAAACCGCACCACGAACCAACACGTGGAACTCACGTCGTCAGTTTGTGCACGTTGGAATTTGCAAAAAATTTGCGGCCGTGAACCAAAATTTGACTTGGTCTGAACCTGAACGCGCCATCAGGGAACCGCAGGCGGGTTCCTCTGGTTCTGCGGCGCTGATTTAAACTTTATTTTGGTCACGAATTTCACAGTAAGTAGGTGAATTACCAAGTAACGTCTTTGAAAACACTCCCTCCTCCTCCTCCGCCAGAGAAAATAGTCCCTGGGGAAACGTTTTGCTTTCCACAGCCAATTATCAGCTGTGTGGTTTCTGAATGTTGAGAACTTTGTTCACCGGAGAACCAAAACATTTTAAGACACAGAAAATGTGGACAGGAACGTTCAGCGTCACTGGGATGGTGCTTTAAAAAGGTAACTTTTATTTTGTAGGGTGGAAAAGGGAAGTGCGGCGTGTGGGGAACCAGCAGCTGCAGCGTCTTGACTCTTTCTGCTCTCGTCTCAAACCAGATTCGCCAAAGTCGGGTTTCGGTTTCTCTGCCGCTGGTTCCTGCTCGGTTTGGAACCCGAAAGGTTTGGAGAACCGATTTAAAAAAAAAAAAATTTTTGATAACAAAAAAAGATGAGTGAACTGCATTTGAGCAGAAAGGGACGGGTTAGTTTGTTTGAATGTGATCATTTAGCCAAACTGGGTTCTGCCTGTTTGGTTCTCGTTCTCCCCACTTTATAAAATCTCTCTGGCCGGCTGGACGTTTGATTTTTATTCCAGATTTGAACCAGAAGTTCTGTTTGTTCTTGTAGACGGAACCTCAGGTGGTTTGGATGCCCACCAGGTTCCTCAGGTTGATTATTTTTCTCTCTTGTCCTCTGTATTTTGTTTAGTCGGGTTCCTCTCGGTTCAACTCTGTAACGTTCTCTGTAACGTTCTGTCCCGTTACGTCGCCTTTTGTGTCCGTTCTGCTCAGGATCTGTTCTCGTTTGTTCCGTTCATCATTTCTCCTCCCTGTTTTCCGTTCTGTTCCCTTTGACTTTCTTCAACTCCATTTTCCGCCCCGTTCTCCTCTGTTCTATTCCAGTTTGTTCCATTATGTTCCACTCCCTCCTGCTCTGTTCTGTTACATTCTGCTCTGTTTCTGTTCTACTCTGTTCCGCACACAGGTTCTTTCTTCCCTCTTGGTTCTCTGACGATTTCCCTCGATTTTTAGTTCCCTGTTCCTCTGTTCTGTTGAAATCTGTTGTGCTTCAATGGGTTTGAGTCCCACCTGTTACTCTACGTCACGTCACGTTCTACCACGTCACGTTACGTTCTACCACGTCACGTCACGTCACGTCACATCACGCCCCATCACGCCAATCTCGTTATCACGTCACATCACACCCCATGTCACATAGTTTCATGTTACATGGTAGCACGTCACGCTAAGCAGCATCACATCATGTTAACGTCACGTCACGCCACGTTACACCACAGCATGTTCCGTCACGTTCCGCTGTCTGCGTCTTTGTTCTCCTCCGCTCTCTGTTTTGTTCGGTTCCTTCCTCCGTTAAGTTTGTCTCAGCCCGTTTCTTTAATTCCTTTTTAAAACCGTTCTCCTGTGTTCCTTTGTCTAATTCCAGTCTGTTCCACTCCTGTTCTCCTCTGTTCTGCTGGGTTCCACTCTGTCCTGTTCTGTTTGACTCGCTCAGCTCTGTCTCTTTGTCTTTCTGTTACGTTCCATCCGTTCTGTTCCACTCTGCCCAGTCAAACGGAACAGAACGGAATGGAATGGAAAAATAAGAAACAGCAGAGAACAGAACGGAACGGGAAGAGAACCAAACAGCAAAATGACAGAACAGAGGAGAGATGCGGTTCCCCCCGTCTGCCGTGAAGCCGCTTGTTTCGGCGCGGCGGCGGTGGAGCCGGCCGCCTAATTAACCCTCCGTCCTCCAGGCCGTTTAACGAGCTTCCATCAGCCAATTAAGTCTAATTAATAGAGGCAGCGAGTCAAGCCGCTGCGGGCGCCGCAGAGCGCCGTTCCTCTCCGCGTGCAGATCCGTTCTCCACGCCGGAACCCGAGAGAGAGCGAGAACACGGCTGCATGTTCCACGGCTTGATCTGCCTCTGCCTCACGTCTCTGTGGCAAAACCAAACCTCCAAAACCCAGGAGATATTTAACCTGTTTATTTAATCTATGGACAAAATTCCCTTTATTTCCTTGTAAACGTTTTTTTTTTTTTTTTTTAATCTTTGCTGGCTGGAGAACGTGCATTTTTAGGATTAATTTATTAAAAAAAAAAAAAAAAACTGACAAGAGTCTGCATTTTTCAGCAACAATGAAAAACGGGTCTTTTTGAGAGGAAATGAGTTTTTCTCAGCTGGTTGAACAGAACCTTTCAGATCTTTGTGCCTCGAAGCAAGGCATCATGGTTCTTGTTTGGCATCATGGGTCTGAGGAACCACGTTTGGTTCCATTTGGCACCTTTATTTCCCTGTGTGGACACTTTCCTGATGGTTCCAGCTTCAGCTGGTGTGGTAACATGGAAAGGCGCAAGGGAGTAATTTCACCTGGGGCGCCAACACAGGCAGAGCCGGCACCTTCATCATCTTCATCACCTTCATCACCTTCATCACCTTCATCACCTTCATTA